>NW_028320271.1:0-72500 GCF_062004578.1 Staurois parvus
CGCATCACCTACTACTGACCCCCCCCATCACCTACTACTGACCCCCGCATCACCTACTACTGACCCCCCCATCACCTACTACTGACCCCCCCCCCGCATCACCTACTACTGACCCCCCCATCACCTACTACTGACCCCCTCCATCACCTACTACTGACCCCCGCATCACCTACTAATGACCCCCCCCATCACCTACTACTGACCCCCCATCACCTACTACTGACCCCCCCATCACCTACTACTGACCCCCCCGCATTACCTACTACTGACCCCCCCCCATCACCTACTACTGACCCCCGCATCACCTACTACTGACCCCCCCATCACCTACTACTGACCCCCCATCACCTACTACTGACCCCCCCCCGCATCACCTACTACTGACCCCCCCATCACCTACTACTGAGCCCCGCATCACCTACTACTGACCCCCCATCACCTACTACTGACCCCCTCCATCACCTACTACTGACCCCCCCATCACCTACTACTGACCCCCTCCATCACCTACTACTGACCCCCCCCCATCACCTACTACTGACCCCCTCCATCACCTACTACTGACCCCCACATCACCTACTACTGACCCCCACATCACCTACTACTGACCCCCTCCATCACCTACTACTGACCCCCTCCATCACCTACTACTGACCCCCCCCCATCACCTACTACTGACCCCCCCCGCATCACCTACTACTGACCCCCCCATCACCTACTACTGAGCCCCGCATCACCTACTACTGACCCCCCCATCACCTACTACTGACCCCCTCCATCACCTACTACTGACCCCCCCCATCACCTACTAATGACCCCTCCCATCACCTACTAATGACCCCCCCCATCACCTACTACTGACCCCCCCATCACCTACTACTGACCCCCCCATCACCTACTACTGACCCCCCCATCACCTACTACTGACCCCCGCATCACCTACTACTGACCCCCCCATCACCTACTACTGACCCCCCCCCCATCACCTACTACTGACCCCCCCCCCATCACCTACTACTGACCCCCCCATCACCTACTACTGACCCCCCCCATCACCTACTACTGACCCCCCCCATCACCTACTACTGACCCCCCCATCACCTACTACTGAACCCCCATCACCTACTACTGACCCCCCCATCACCTACTACTGACCCCCCCATCACCTACTACTGACCCCCCCATCACCTACTACTGACCCCCCCCCCCATCACCTACTACTGACCCCCGCATCACCTACTACTGACCCCCCCATCACCTACTACTGACCCCCCCCGCATCACCTACTACTGACCCCCCCCCGCATCACCTACTACTGACCCCCCCCGCATCACCTACTACTGACCCCCCCCCGCATCACCTACTACTGACCCCCCCATCACCTACTACTGAGCCCCGCATCACCTACTACTGACCCCCCCATCACCTACTACTGACCCCCTCCATCACCTACTACTGACCCCCCCATCACCTACTACTGACCCCCTCCATCACCTACTACTGACCCCCCCCATCACCTACTACTGACCCCCTCCATCACCTACTACTGACCCCCACATCACCTACTACTGACCCCCACATCACCTACTACTGACCCCCTCCATCACCTACTACTGACCCCCCCCCATCACCTACTACTGACCCCCCCCCATCACCTACTACTGACCCCCCCCGCATCACCTACTACTGAGCCCCGCATCACCTACTACTGACCCCCCCATCACCTACTACTGACCCCCTCCATCACCTACTACTGACCCCCCCCATCACCTACTAATGACCCCTCCCATCACCTACTAATGACCCCCCCCATCACCTACTACTGACCCCCCCCATCACCTACTACTGACCCCCCCATCACCTACTACTGACCCCCCCATCACCTACTACTGACCCCCGCATCACCTACTACTGACCCCCCCATCACCTACTACTGACCCCCCCCCATCACCTACTACTGACCCCCCCATCACCTACTACTGACCCCCCCCATCACCTACTACTGACCCCCCCATCACCTACTACTGAACCCCCATCACCTACTACTGACCCCCCCATCACCTACTACTGACCCCCCCATCACCTACTACTGACCCCCCCATCACCTACTACTGACCCCCCCCCCCATCACCTACTACTGACCCCCGCATCACCTACTACTGACCCCCCCATCACCTACTACTGACCCCCCCCCGCATCACCTACTACTGACCCCCCCCCGCATCACCTACTACTGACCCCCCCCCGCATCACCTACTACTGACCCCCCCCATCACCTACTACTGACCCCCCCATCACCTACTACTGACCCCCCCGCATTACCTACTACTGACCCCCCCCCATCACCTACTACTGACCCCCGCATCACCTACTACTGACCCCCCCATCACCTACTACTGACCCCCCCATCACCTACTACTGACCCCCCCCGCATTACCTACTACTGACCCCCCCCATCAACTACTACTGACCCCCCATCACCTACTACTGACCCCCGCATCACCTACTACTGACCCCCCCCATCAACTACTACTGACCCCCCCGCATCACCTACTACTGACCCCCCCATCACCTACTACTGACCCCCGCATCACCTACTACTGACCCCCCCCATCACCTACTACTGACCCCCCCATCACCTACTACTGACCCCCCCATCACCTACTACTGACCCCGCATCACCTACTACTGACCCCCCCCATCACCTACTACTGACCCCCCCCATCACCTACTACTGACCCCCGCATCACCTACTACTGACCCCCCCATCACCTACTACTGACCCCCCCCCATCACCTACTACTGACCCCCGCATCACCTACTACTGACCCCCCCATCACCTACTACTGACCCCCTCCATCACCTACTACTGACCCCCCCATCACCTACTACTGACCCCCGCATCACCTACTACTGACCCCCGCATCACCTACTACTGACCCCCCCCATCACCTACTACTGACCCCCCCCATCACCTACTACTGACCGCCCCCATCACCTACTACTGACCCCCTCCATCACCTACTACTGACCCCCCCCCATCACCTACTACTGACCCCCGCATCACCTACTACTGACCCCCCATCACCTACTACTGACCCCCCCATCACCTACTACTGACCCCCCCATCACCTACTACTGACCCCCCCATCACCTACTACTGACCCCCTCCATCACCTACTACTGACCCCCCCATCACCTACTACTGACCCCCCCCATCACCTACTACTGACCCCCCCCCATCACCTACTACTGACCCACGCATCACCTACTACTGACCCCCCCATCACCTACTACTGACCCCCTCCATCGCCTACTACTGACCCCCCCCATCGCCTACTACTGACCCCCGCATCACCTACTACTGACCCCCCCATCACCTACTACTGACCCCCTCCATCACCTACTACTGACCCCCCCATCACCTACTACTGACCCCCCCATCACCTACTACTGACCCCCGCATCACCTTCTACTGACCCCCCCATCACCTACTACTGACCCCCCCCATCACCTACTACTGACCCCCCCCATCACCTACTACTGACCCCCCCATCACCTACTACTGACCCCCTCCATCACCTACTACTGACCCCCCCATCACCTACTACTGACCCCCGCATCACCTACTACTGACCCCCCCCATCACCTACTACTGACCCCCCCCATCACCTACTACTGACCCCCCCCCGCATTACCTACTACTGACCCCCGCATCACCTTCTAATGACCCCCCCCATCACCTACTACTGACCCCCCCATCACCTACTACTGACCCCCCCCGCATCACCTACTACTGACCCCCGCATCACCTACTACTGACCCCCCATCACCTACTACTGAACCCCCCCATCACCTACTACTGACCCCCGCATCACCTACTACTGACCCCCCCCCCATCACCTACTACTGACCCCCCCGCATTACCTACTACTGACCCCCCCATCACCTACTACTGACCCCCCCACATCACCTACTACTGACCCCCCCATCACCTACTACTGACCCCCCGCATCACCTACTACTGACCCCCCCGCATTACCTTATACTGACCCCCCCATCACCTACTACTGACCCCCCATCACCAACTACTGACCCCCCCGCATTACCTACTACTGACCCCCATCACCAACTACTGACCCCCCCCCGCATTACCTACTGACCCCCCCATCACCAACATCACCAACTACTGACCCCCCCCCCGCATTACCTACTACTGACCCCCCCCCCGCATTACCTATTACTGACCTCCCCATCACCAACTACTAACCCCCCCATCAACTACTGACCCCCCCCCGCATCACCTACTACTGACCCCCCCCCCGCATCAGCTACTACTGACCCCCCCCCGCATCACCTTCTACTGACCCCCCCCGCATCACCTACTACTGACCTCCCCCATCACCTACTACTGACCCCCCCCGCATTACCTACTACTGACCCCCCCATCACCTACTACTGACCCCCCCCCCCGCATCACCTACTACTGACCTCCCCCCCGCATTACCTACTACTGACCCCCCCATCACCTACTACTGACCCCCCCGCATCACCTACTACTGACCCCCCCCGCATTACCTACTACTGACCCCCCCCATCACCTACTACTGAACCCCCCCCCCGCATCACCTACTACTGACCCCCCCCGCATCACCTACTACTGACCCCCCCCGCATCACCTACTACTGACCCCCCCCGCATCACCTACTACTGACCCCCCCCCCATCACCTACTACTGACCCCCCCGCATCACCTACTACTGACCCCCCCCGCATCACCTACTACTGACCCCCCCCCCGCATCACCTACTACTGACCCCCCCCCCCCCGCATCACCTACTACTTACCCCCCCCCTCATCACCTACTACTGACCCCCCCCCGCATCACCTACTACTGACCCCCCCGCATTACCTACTACTGACCCCCCCGCATTACCTACTACTGACCCCCCCATCACCAACTACTGACCCCCCCCGCATCACCAACTACTGACCCCCCCATCACCAACTACTGACCCCCGCACTCCGCATCACCTACTACTGACCCCATCATCACCTACTACTGACCCCCCCATCACCTACTACTGACCCCCCCCCCATCACCTACTACTGACCCCCCCGCATTACCTACTACTGACCCCCCCATCACCTACTACTGACCCCCCCCATCACCTACTACTGACCCCCGCATCACCTACTACTGACCCCCCCATCACCTACTACTGACCCCCCCCCCGCATTACCTACTACTGACCCCCCCATCACCTACTACTGACCCCCCCATCACCTACTACTGACCCCCGCATCACCTACTACTGACCCCCCCCCCATTACCTACTACTGACCCCCCCATCACCTACTACTGACCCCCGCATCACCTACTACTGACCCCCCCATCACCTACTACTGACCCCCCCCCCCGCATTACCTACTACTGACCCCCCCATCACCTACTACTGACCCCCCCCATCACCTACTACTGACCCCCGCATCACCTACTACTGACCCCCCCATCAACTACTACTGACCCCCCCCATCACCTACTACTGACCCCCGCATCACCTACTACTGACCCCCCCATCACCTACTACTGACACCCCCATCACCTACTACTGACCCCCCCCAATCACCTACTACTGACCCCCGCATCACCTACTACTGACCCCCCCATCACCTACTACTGACCCCCCCCCCCCGCATTACCTACTACTGACCCCCCCCATCACCTACTACTGACCCCCCCGCATCACCTACTACTGACCCCCCCATCACCTACTACTGACCCCCCCATCACCTACTACTGACCCCCCCCATCACCTACTACTGACCCCCCATCACCAACTACTGACCCCCCCCCCCCGCATTACCTACTACTGACCCCCTATCACCAACTACTGACCCCCCCCCCCGCATTACCTACTACTGACCCCCCATCACCAACTACTGACCCCCCCCCGCATTACCTACTACTGACCCCCCATCACCAACAACTGACCCCCCCCCGCATTACCTACTGACCCCCCCATCACCAACATCACCAACTACTGACCCCCCTCCCGCATTACCTACTACTGACCCCCCCCCCCCCCGCATTACCTATTACTGACCTCCCCATCACCTACTACTGACCCCCCCATCAACTACTGACCCCCCCCCCGCATCACCTACTACTGACCCCCCCCGCATCACCTTCTACTGACCCCCCCCCCCGCATCACCTACTACTGACCCCCCCCCCCCCCCGCATCACCTACTACTGACCCCCCCTATCACCTACTACTGACCCCCCCCCCCCGCATCACCTACTACTGACCCCCCCCCGCATCACCTGCTACTGACCTCCCCTCCGCATTACCTACTACTGACCCCCCCATCACCTACTACTGACCCCCCTCCCGCATCACCTACTTCTGACCCCCCCCTGCATTACCTACTGCTGACCCCCCCGCATCACCTACTACTGAACCCCCCCCTGCATCACCTACTACTGACCCCCCCCCGCATCACCTACTACTGAACCCCCCCCCTGCATCACCTACTACTGACCCCCCCCCCGCATCACCTACTACTGACCCCCCCCAGCATCACCTACTACTGACCTCCCCCCCGCATTACCTACTACTGACCCCCCCATCACCTACTACTGACCCCCCCCCCGCATCACCTACTACTGACCCCCCCGCATCACCTACTACTGACCCCCCCCGCATCACCTACTACTGACCCCCCGCATCACCTACTACTTACCCCCCCCGCATTACCTACTACTGACCCCCCCCGCATCGCCTACTACTGACCCCCCCGCATTACCTACTACTGACCCCCCCATCACCAACTACTGACCCCCCCCGCATCACCAACTACTGACCCCCCCCGCATCACCAACTACTGACCCCCCCATCACCAACTACTGACCCCCGCACTCCGCATCACCAACTACTGACTCCCACAATCCTCATCACCAACTACTGACCCCCGCACTCCGCATCACCTACTACTGACCTCCCCCATCACCTACTACTGACCCCCCCCATCACCTACTACTGACCCCCCCCATCACCTACTACTGACCCCCCGCATTACCTACTACTGACCCCCCCATCACCTACTACTGACCCCCCCATCACCTACTACTGACCCCCCCCCGCATTACCTACTACTGACCCCCCCCATCACCTACTACTGACCCCCGCATCACCTACTACTGACCCCCCCATCACCTACTACTGACCCCCCCATCACCTACTACTGACCCCCCCCATCACCTACTACTGACCCCCCATCACCAACTACTGACCCCCCCCCGCATTACCTACTACTGACCCCCCCATCACCAACTACTGACCCCCCCCCGCATTACCTACTACTGACCCCCCATCACCAACAACTGACCCCCCCCGCATTACCTACTGACCCCCCCATCACCAACATCACCAACTACTGACCCCCCCCCCGCATTACCTACTACTGACCCCCCCCCGCATTACCTATTACTGACCTCCCCATCACCAACTACTAACCCCCCCATCAACTACTGACCCCCCCCTGCATCACCTACCACTAACCCCCCCCGCATCACCTACTACTGACCCCCCCCGCATCACCTACTACTTACCCCCCCGCATCACCTACTACTGACCTCCCCCATCACCTACTACTGACCCCCCCGCATTACCTACTACTGACCCCCCCATCACCTACTACTGACCCCCCCCCCGCATCACCTACTACTGACCTCCCCCCTGCATTACCTACTACTGACCCCCCCATCACCTACTACTGACCCCCCCCGCATCACCTACTTCTGACCCCCCCCCCCGCATCACCTACTACCGACCCCCCCGCATCACCTACTACTGAACCCCCCCCGCATCACCTACTACTGACCCCCCCGCATCACCTACTACTGACCCCCCCCAGCATCACCTACTACTGACCTCCCCCCCGCATTACCTACTACTGACCCCCCCATCACCTACTACTGACCCCCCCCCCGCATCACCTACTACTGACCCCCCCCCGCATCACCTACTACTGACCCCCCCCGCATCACCTACTACTTACCCCCCCGCATTACCTACTACTGACCCCCCCGCATCACCTACTACTGACCCCCCCCGCATCGCCTACTACTGACCCCCCCGCATTACTTACTACTGACCCCCCCCGCATCGCCTACTACTGACCCCCCCGATTAACCTACTACTGACCCCCCCCGCATTTCCTACTACTGACCCCCCCATCACCAACTACTGACCCCCCCCGCATCACCAACTACTGACCCCCCCATCACCAACTACTGACCCCCGCACTCCGCATCACCAACTACTGACTCCCACAATCCTCATCACCTACTACTGACCCCCACATCACCTACTACTGACCCCCCCATCACCTACTACTGACCCCCCCCCGCATTACCTACTACTGACCCCCCATCACCTACTACTGACCCCCCCATCACCTACTACTGACCCCCGCATCATCTACTACTGACCCCCCCCATCACCTACTACTGACCCCCCCCCCCGCATTACCTACTACTTACCCCCCCATCACCTACTACTGACCCCCCATCACCTACTACTGACCCCTGCATCACCTACTACTGACCCCCCCCCCCGCATTACCTACTTCTGACCCCCCATCACCTACTACTGACCCCCGCATCACCTACTACTGACCCCCCCCGCATTACCTACTACTGACCCCCCCATCACCTACTACTGACCCCCCCCGCATTACCTACTACTGACCCCCCATCACCAACTACTGACCCCCCCCCCGCATTACCTACTACTGACCCCCCATTACTGACCCCCCCTTCCGCATTACCTACTGACCCCCCCATCACCAACATCACCAACTACTGAACCCCCCCCCCCGCATTACCTATTACTGACCTCCCCATCACCAACTACTGACCCCCCCATCAACTACTGACCCCCCCCCCCGCATCACCTACTACTGACCCCCCCCGCATCACCTACTACTGACCCCCCCGCATCACCTACTACTGACCTCCCCCCCGCATCACCTACTACTGACCTCCCCCCCGCATTACCTACTACTGACCCCCCCATCACCTACTACTGACCCCCCCCCCGCATCACCTACTACTGACCCCCCCCGCATCACCTACTACTGACCCCCCCGCATCACCTACTACTGAACCCCCCCCGCATCACCTACTACTGACACCCCCCGCATCACCTACTACTGACCCCCCACGCATCACCTACTACTGACCTCCCCCCCGCATTACCTACTACTGACCCCCCCATCACCTACTACTGACCCCCCCCCCCGCATCACCTACTACTGACCCCCCCCGCATCACCTACTACTGACCCCCCCCCGCATTACCTACTACTGACCCCCCCCGCATCACCTACTACTGACCCCCCGCATTACCTACTACTGACCCCCCCCCCCGCATTACCTACTACTGACCCCCCCATCACCAACTACTGACCCCCCCCGCATCACCAACTACTGACCCCCACATCGCCTACTACTGACCTCCACACTACGCATCACCTACTACTGACCCCCCCATCACCAACTATTGACCCCCACACTCCGTATCACCTACTACTGACCCCCCCATCACCAACTACTGACCCCCACACTCCGCATCACCTACTACTGACCCCCCCGTCACCAACTACTGACCCCCGCACTCCACATCACCTACTACTGACCCCATCATCACCAACTACTGACCTCCGCACTCCGCATCACCTACTACTGACTCCCACAATCCTCATCACCTACTACTGACCCCCGCACTCCACATCACCTACTACTGACCCCATCATCACCTACTACTGACCCCCGCAATCCGCATCACCTACTACTGACCCCCGCACTCCGCATCACCTACTACTGACCCCCGCACTCCGCATCACCTACTACTGACTCCCACAATCCTCATCACCTACTACTGACCCCCGCACTCCACATCACCTACTACTGACCCCATCATCACCTACTACTGACCCCCGCAATCCGCATCACCTACTACTGACCCCCGCACTCCGCATCACCTACTACTGACCCCCGCACTCCGCATCACCTACTACTGACTCCCGCAATCCTCATCACCTACTACTGACCCCCGCACTCCACATCACCTACTACTGACCCCATCATCACCGACTACTGACCCCCGCAATTGGCATCACCTACTACTGACCCCCGCACTCCGCATCACCTACTACTGACCCCCGCACTCCGCATCACCTACTACTGACCCCCGCACTCCGCATCACCTACTACTGACCCCCGCACTCCGCATCACCTACTACTGACCCCCGCACTCCGCATCACCTACTACTGACCCCGCACTCAGCATCACCTACTACTGACCCCCTCCCCCCACATCACCTACTACTGACCCCCCCCCCGCATCACCTACTACTGACCCCCCCCCCGCATTACCTACTACTGACCCCCCCCGCATCACCTACTACTGACCCCCCCCGCATTACCTACTACTGACCTCCCCCGCATCACCTACTACTGACCCCTCCCGCATCACCTACTACTGACCCCCCCCAGCATTACCTACTACTGACCCCCCCCTGCATTACCTACTACTGACCCCCCCATCACCAACTACTGACCCCCCCCGCATCACCAACTACTGACCCCCACATCGCCTACTACTGACCCCCCCATCACCAACTACTGACCCCCACACTCCGCATCACTTACTACTGACCCCCCCATCACCAACTACTGACCTCCACACTCCGCATCACCTACTACTGACCCCCCCATCACCAACTACTGACCCCCACACTCCACATCACCTACTACTGACCCCCGCACTCCACATCACCTACTACTGACCCCATCATCACCAACTACTGACCCCCGCACTCCGCATCACCTACTACTGACCCCCGCAATCCTCATCACCTACTACTGACCCCCGCAATCCGCATCACCTACTACTGACCCCCTCACTCCGCATCACCTACTACTGACCCCCGCACTCCACATCACCTACTACTGACCCCCGCAATCCGCATCACCTACTACTGACCCCCGCACTCCGCATCACCTACTACTGACCCCCGCACTCCGCATCATCCCCTACTGACCCCAGCACTCCGCATCACCTACTACTGACCCCCGCACTCCGCATCACCTACTACTGACCCCCGCACTCCGCATCACCTACTACTGACCCCCGCACTCCGCATCACCTACTGACCCCCCCATCACCAACATCACCTACTACTGACCCCCCCCCCCCCGCATTACCTACTACTGACCCCCCCATCACCTACTACTGACCCCCCCCCCGCATCACCTACTACTGACCCCCCCATCACCTACTACTGACCTCCCCCCCGCATCACCTACTACTGACCCCCCCCGCATCACCTACTACTGACCCCCCCCGCATCACCTACTACTGACCCCCCCCCCGCATCACCTAATACTGACCCCCCCCCCCCCCGCATCACCTACTACTGACCCCCCCCCCGCGTCACCTACTACTGACCCCCCCCGCATCACCTACTACTGACCCCCCCCGCATCACCTACTACTGACCCCCCCACCCGCATCACCTACTACTGACCCCCCCCCGCATTACCTACTACTGACCCCCCCATCACCAACTACTAACCCCCCCGCATCACCAACTACTGACCCCCGCCTCACCTACTACTGACCCCCACATCGCCTACTACTGACCCCCCATCACCAACTACTGACCTCCACACTCCGCATCACCTACTACTGACCCCCCCATCACCAACTACTGACCCCCACACTCCGCATCACCTACTACTGACCCCCGCACTCCACATCACCTACTACTGACCCCATCATCACCAACTACTGACCCCCGCACTCCACATCACCAACTACTGACCCCATCATCACCAACTACTGACCCCCACACTCCACATCACCTACTACTGACCCCCACACTCCGCATCACCTACTACTGACCCCCGCACTCCACATCACCTACTACTGACCCCATCATCACCAACTACTGACCCCCACACTCCACATCACTTACTACTGACCCCCGCACTCCGCATCACCTACTACTGACCCCCGCAATCCTCATCACCTACTACTGACCCCATCATCACCTACTACTGACCCCCACACTCCACATCACTTACTACTGACCCCCGCACTCCGCATCACCTACTACTGACCCCCGCAATCCGCATCACCTACTACTGACCCCCTCACTCCGCATCACCTACTACTGACCCCCGCACTCCACATCACCTACTACTGACCCCCGCACTCCGCATCACCTACTACTGACCCCCGCAATCCGCATCACCTACTACTGACCCCCGCACTCCGCATCACCTACTACTGACCCCCGCACTCCGCATCACCTACTACTGACCCCCGCACTCCGCATCACCTACTACTGACCCCCGCACTCCGCATCACCTACTGACCCCCCCATCACCAACATCACCTACTACTGACCCCCCCCCCGCATTACCTACTACTGACCCCCCCATCACCTACTACTGAACCCCCCCCCGCATCACCTACTACTGACCCCCCCCCGCATCACCTACTACTGACCTCCCCCCCGCATCACCTACTACTGACCCCCCCATCACCTAGTACTGACCCCCCCGCATCACCTACTACTGACCCCCCCGCATCACCTACTACTGACCCCCCCCCCGCATCACCTACTACTGACCCCCCCGCATCACCTACTAATGACCCCCCCCGCATCACCTACTACTGACCCCCCCGCATCACCTACTACT
The DNA here is from genome assembly GCF_062004578.1 of Staurois parvus. Taxonomy (NCBI): domain Eukaryota; kingdom Metazoa; phylum Chordata; class Amphibia; order Anura; family Ranidae; genus Staurois; species Staurois parvus. The sequence goes on from NW_028320271.1 coordinate 12,775, forward strand.
GACCCCTCCGCATTACCTACTACTGACCCCCCCATCACCAACTACTAACCCCCCCGCATCACCAACTACTGACCCCCGCCTCACCTACTACTGACCCCCACATCGCCTACTACTGACCCCCCCATCACCAACTACTGACCCCCACACTCCGTATCACCTACTACTGACCCCCCCATCACCAACTACTGACCCCCACACTCCGCATCACCTACTACTGACCCCCGCATCACCAACTACTGACCCCCACACTCCGCATCACCTACTACTGACCCCCGCACTCAGCATCACCTACTACTGACCCCCACACTCCGCATCACCTACTACTGACCCCCACACTCCGCATCACCTACTACTGACCCCCGCACTCAGCATCACCTACTACTGACCCCCACACTCCGCATCACCTACTACTGACCTCCACACTCCGCATCACCTACTACTGACCCCCCCATCACCAACTACTGACCCCCACACTCCGTATCACCTACTACTGACCCCCCCATCACCAACTACTGACCCCCACACTCCGCATCACCTACTACTGACCCCCGCATCACCAACTACTGACCCCCACACTCCACATCACCTACTACTGACCCCCACACTCCGCATCACCTACTACTGACCCCCGCACTCCGCATCACCTACTACTGACTCCCACAATCCTCATCACCTACTACTGACCCCCACAATCCTCATCACCTACTACTGACCCCCGCACTCCGCATCACCTACTACTGACCCCCGCACTCCGCATCACCTACTACTGACCCCCGCACTCCGCATCACCTACTACTGACCCCCGCACTCCGCATCACCTACTACTGACCCCCACACTCCGCATCACCTACTGCTGACCCCCGCACTCCGCATCACCTACTACTGACCCCCACACTCCGCATCACCTACTACTGACCCCCGCAATCCTCATCACCTACTACTGACCCCCGCACTCCGCATCACCTACTACTGACCCCCGCACTCCGCATCACCTACTACTGACCCCCGCAATCCTCATCTCCTTCTACTGACCCCCGCACTCCGCATCACCTACTACTGACCCCTACACTCCGCATCACCTACTACTGACCCCCCCATCACCAACTACTGACCCCCGCACTCCACATCACCTACTACTGACCCCGCACTCCACATCACCTACTACTGACCCCCACACTCCGCATCACCTACTACTGACCCCCACACTCCGCATCACCTACTACTGACTCCCGCAATCCTCATCACCTACTACTGACCCCCACACTCCGCATCACCTACTACTGACCCCCACACTCCGCATCACCTACTACTGACCCCCGCAATCCTCATCACCTACTACTGACCCCCGCACTCCGCATCACCTACTACTGACCCCCGCACTCCGCATCACCTACTACTGACCCCCGCACTCCGCATCACCTACTACTGAACCCCGCACTCCGCATCACCTACTACTGACCCCCGCACTCCGCATCACCTACTACTGACCCCCGCACTCCGCATCACCTACTACTGACCCCCGCACTCCACATCACCTACTACTGACCCCATCATCACCAACTACTGACCCCCACACTCCGCATCACCAACTACTGACCCCCGCACTCCGCATCACCAACTACTGACCCCCGCACTCCACATCACCTACTACTGACCCCCGCACTCCACATCACCTACTACTGACCCCCGCACTCCACATCACCTATTACTGACCCCATCATCACCTACTACTGACCCCACACTCCGCATCACCAACTACTGACCCCCGCAATCCTCATCACCAACTACTGACCCCCGCACTCCGCATCACCTACTACTGACCCCCCCGCATCACCTACTACTGACCCCCGCACTCCGCATCACCAACTACTGACCCACCCCCGCATCACCAACTACTGACCCCCGCACTCAGTGGCACCTACTACTGACCCCCGCAATCCTCATCACCTACTACTGACCCCCGCACTGCATATCACCAACTACTGACCCCATCATCACCAACTACTGACCCCCCCCCCACATCACCTACTACTGACCCCCCCGCATCACCTACTACTGACCCCCGCACTCTGCATCACCAACTACTGACCCCCCCGCATCACCTACTACTGACCCCCACACTCCGCATCACCCACTACTGACCCCCCCCGCATCACCTACTACTGAACCCCGCACTACTGACCCCCGCAATCCTCGTCACCTACTACTGACCACCCGCAATCCTCGTCACCTACTACTGACCCCCGCAATCCTCGTCACCTACTACTGACCCCCGCACTCCGCGTCACCTACTACATACCCCCGCGCTCCTTATCACCAACTACTGACCCCCCACGCTCTGCATTACACCCTACTGACCCCCGCGCTCCGCATCCCCTACTACTGACCCCCGCATCACCTACTACTGACCCCCGCACTCCGCATCACCTACTACTGACCCCCCCATCACCAACTACTGACCCCCCCATCACCAACTACTGAACCCCCGCATCACCAACTACTGACCCCCGCATCACCTACTACTGACCCCCGCACTCAGCGTCACCTACTACTGACCCCCGCACTCCGCGTCACCTACTACTGACCCCCGCAATCCTCATCACCTACTACTGACCCCCGCACTCCGCATCACCAACTACTGACCCCCGCACTCCGCGTCACCTACTACTGAGCCCCACACTCCGCATCACCTACTACTGAGCCCCACACTCCGCATCATCCCCTACTGACCCCCGCATCACCTACTACTTACCCCCGCACTCCGCGTCACCTACTACTGACCCCCACACTCTGCGTCACCTACTACTGACCCCCGCAATCCTCATCACCTACTACTGACCCCGCAATCCTCATCACCTACTTCTGACCCCGCAATCCTCATCACCTACTACTGACCCCGCAATCCTCATCACCTACTACTGACCCCCGCAATCCTCATCACCTACTACTGACCCCCGCACTCCACGTCACCTACTACTGACCCCCACACTCCGCATCACCTACTACTGACCCCCGCAATCCGCATCACCTACTACTGACCCCCACACTCCGCATCACCTACTACTAACCCCCGCACTCCACATCACCTACTACTGACCCCCGCACTCCGCATCACCAACTACTGACCCCCCCATCACCAACTACTGACCCCCGCACTCCGCATCACCTACTACTGACCCCCGCACTCCACATCACCTACTACTGACCCCCACACTCTGCGTCACCTACTACTGACGCCCGCAATCCTCATCACCTACTACTGACCCCGCAATCCTCATCACCTACTACTGACCCCCACAATCCGCATCACCTACTACTGACCCCCGCACTCCACGTCACCTACTACTGACCCCCGCAATCCTCATCACCTACTAATGACCCCGCAATCCTCATCACCTACTACTGACCCCCACACTCTGCGTCACCTACTACTGACCCCCGCACTCCACATCACCTACTACTGACCCCCACACTCTGCGTCACCTACTACTGACCCCCGCAATCCTCATCACCTACTACTGACCGCGCATTCCTCATCACCTACTACTGACCCCCACAATCCGCATCACCTACTACTGACCCCCGCACTCCACGTCACCTACTACTGACCCCCGCAATCCTCATCACCTACTACTGACCCCGCAATCCTCATCACCTACTACTGACCCCCACAATCCGCATCACCTACTACCTACTACTGACCCCCTCACTCCACGTCACCTACTACTGACCCCCACACCCCGCATCACCTACTACTGACCCCCGCAATCCGCATCACCTACTACTGACCCCCGCACTCCGCATCACCTACTACTAACCCCCGCACTCCACATCACCTACTACTGACCCCCGCACTCCGCATCACCAACTACTGACCCCCGCACTCCACGTCACCTACTACTGACCCCCACACTCCGCATCACCTACTACTGACCCCCGCAATTCGCATCACCTACTACTGACCCCCGCACTCCGCATCACCTACTACTAACCCCCACACTCCACATCACCTACTACTGACCCCCGCACTCCACATCACCTACTAATGACCCCATCATCACCAACTACTGACCCCCGCACTCCACATCACCAACTACTGACCCCCGCAATCCTCATCACCAACTACTGACCCCCGCAATCCTCATCACCAACTACTGACCCCCGCAATCCTCATCACCTACTACTGACCCCCGCACTCCACATCACCTACTACTGACCCCCGCACTCCACATCACCTACTACTGACCCCATCATCACCTACTACTGACCCCGCACTCCGCATCACCTACTACTGACCCCGCACTCCGCATCACCTACTACTGACCCCCCCGCATCACCTACTACTGACCCCCGCACTCCGCATCACCAACTACTGACCCCCCCGCATCACCTACTACTGACCCCCGCACTCTGCATCACCAACTACTGACCCCCGCACTCAGTGGCACCTACTACTGACCCCCGCAATCCTCATCACCTACTACTGACCCCCTGTACTGCATATCACCAACTACTGATCCCCCCCCCCACATCACCTACTACTGACCCCCGCACTCCGCATCACCCACTACTGACCCCCCCCCGCATCACCTACTACTGACCCCCGCACTCTGCATCACCAACTACTGACCCCCCCGCATCACCTACTACTGACCCCCACACTCCGCATCACCCACTACTGACCCCCCCCGCATCACCTACTACTGAACCCCGCACTACTGACCCCCGCACTCCGTGTCACCTAATACTGACCCCCTCAATCCTCGTCACCTACTACTGACCCATGCACTCCGCGTCACCTACTACTGACCCCCACGCTCCGCATCAACAACTACTGACCCCCACGCTCCGCATCACACCCTACTGACCCCCGCGCTCCGCATCACCTACTACTGACCCCCGCATCACCAACTACTGACCCCCGCACTCCGCATCACCAACTACTGACCCCCGCACTCCGCATCACCTACTACTGAGCCCCGCACTCCGCATCATCCCCTACTGACCCCCGCATCACCTACTACTTACCCCCGCACTCCGCGTCACCTACTACTGACCCCCACACTCTGCGTCACCTACTACTGACCCCCGCAATCCTCATCACCTACTACTGACCCCGCAATCCTCATCACCTACTACTGACCCCGCAATCCTCATCACCTACTACTGACCCCCGCACTCCACGTCACCTACTACTGACCCCCGCACTCCACGTCACCTACTACTGACCCCCGCACTCCGTATCACCTTCTACTGACCCCCGCACTCCTCATCACCTACTACTGAACCCCGCACTCCTCATCACCTACTACTGACCCCCGCACTCCGCATCACCAACTACTGACCCCCGCACTCCATGTCACCTACTACTGACCCCCGCACTCTGTATCACCTACTACTGACCCCCGCACTCCTCATCACCTACTACTGAACCACGCTCTCCGCATCACCCCCTACTGACCTCTGCACTTTGTATGACGGCCTACTGACTTCTGCACTGTGTATTACATACAACTGGCCCCACACTCCATATTACATACAACTGGCCCCCGCACTCCTCATTACATACTACTGACCCCTGCACTCCACATTACATACAGCTGGCCCCCGCACTCCTCATTACATACAACTGGCCCCTGCACTCCACATTACATACAACTGGCCCCTGCACTCCGCATTACATACTACTGACCCCCGCACTCCACATCACCTACTACTGACCCCATCATCACCGACTACTGACCCCCGCAATTGGCATCACCTACTACTGACCCCCGCACTCCGCATCACCTACTACTGACCCCCGCACTCCGCATCACCTACTACTGACCCCCGCACTCCGCATCACCTACTACTGACCCCCGCACTCCGCATCACCTACTACTGACCCCCGCACTCCGCATCACCTACTACTGACCCCCGCACTCAGCATCACCTACTACTGACCCCCTCCCCCCACATCACCTACTACTGACCCCCCCCCCGCATCACCTACTACTGACCCCCCCCCCGCATTACCTACTACTGACCCCCCCCGCATCACCTACTACTGACCCCCCCCGCATTACCTACTACTGACCTCCCCCGCATCACCTACTACTGACCCCTCCCGCATCACCTACTACTGACCCCCCCCAGCATTACCTACTACTGACCCCCCCCTGCATTACCTACTACTGACCCCCCCATCACCAACTACTGACCCCCCCCGCATCACCAACTACTGACCCCCACATCGCCTACTACTGACCCCCCCATCACCAACTACTGACCCCCACACTCCGCATCACTTACTACTGACCCCCCCATCACCAACTACTGACCTCCACACTCCGCATCACCTACTACTGACCCCCCCATCACCAACTACTGACCCCCACACTCCACATCACCTACTACTGACCCCCGCACTCCACATCACCTACTACTGACCCCATCATCACCAACTACTGACCCCCGCACTCCGCATCACCTACTACTGACCCCCGCAATCCTCATCACCTACTACTGACCCCCGCAATCCGCATCACCTACTACTGACCCCCTCACTCCGCATCACCTACTACTGACCCCCGCACTCCACATCACCTACTACTGACCCCCGCAATCCGCATCACCTACTACTGACCCCCGCACTCCGCATCACCTACTACTGACCCCCGCACTCCGCATCATCCCCTACTGACCCCAGCACTCCGCATCACCTACTACTGACCCCCGCACTCCGCATCACCTACTACTGACCCCCGCACTCCGCATCACCTACTACTGACCCCCGCACTCCGCATCACCTACTGACCCCCCCATCACCAACATCACCTACTACTGACCCCCCCCCCCCCCGCATTACCTACTACTGACCCCCCCATCACCTACTACTGACCCCCCCCCCCGCATCACCTACTACTGACCCCCCCCCCGCATCACCTACTACTGACCCCCCCCCGCATCACCTACTACTGACCCCCCCCCCCGCATCACCTACTACTGACCTCCCCCCCGCATCACCTACTACTGACCCCCCCCGCATCACCTACTACTGACCCCCGCACTCCGCATCACCTACTACTGACCCCCGCACTCCGCATCACCTACTACTGACCCCCGCACTCAGCATCACCTACTACTGACCCCCTCCCCCCACATCACCTACTACTGACCCCCCCCCCGCATCACCTACTACTGACCCCCCCCCCGCATTACCTACTACTGACCCCCCCCGCATCACCTACTACTGACCCCCCCCGCATTACCTACTACTGACCTCCCCCGCATCACCTACTACTGACCCCTCCCGCATCACCTACTACTGACCCCCCCCAGCATTACCTACTACTGACCCCCCCCTGCATTACCTACTACTGACCCCCCCATCACCAACTACTGACCCCCCCCGCATCACCAACTACTGACCCCCACATCGCCTACTACTGACCCCCCCATCACCAACTACTGACCCCCACACTCCGCATCACTTACTACTGACCCCCCCATCACCAACTACTGACCTCCACACTCCGCATCACCTACTACTGACCCCCCCATCACCAACTACTGACCCCCACACTCCACATCACCTACTACTGACCCCCGCACTCCACATCACCTACTACTGACCCCATCATCACCAACTACTGACCCCCGCACTCCGCATCACCTACTACTGACCCCCGCAATCCTCATCACCTACTACTGACCCCCGCAATCCGCATCACCTACTACTGACCCCCTCACTCCGCATCACCTACTACTGACCCCCGCACTCCACATCACCTACTACTGACCCCCGCAATCCGCATCACCTACTACTGACCCCCGCACTCCGCATCACCTACTACTGACCCCCGCACTCCGCATCATCCCCTACTGACCCCAGCACTCCGCATCACCTACTACTGACCCCCGCACTCCGCATCACCTACTACTGACCCCCGCACTCCGCATCACCTACTACTGACCCCCGCACTCCGCATCACCTACTGACCCCCCCATCACCAACATCACCTACTACTGACCCCCCCCCCCCCCGCATTACCTACTACTGACCCCCCCATCACCTACTACTGACCCCCCCCCCGCATCACCTACTACTGACCCCCCCATCACCTACTACTGACCTCCCCCCCGCATCACCTACTACTGACCCCCCCCGCATCACCTACTACTGACCCCCCCCGCATCACCTACTACTGACCCCCCCCCCGCATCACCTAATACTGACCCCCCCCCCCCCCCGCATCACCTACTACTGACCCCCCCCCCCGCGTCACCTACTACTGACCCCCCCCGCATCACCTACTACTGACCCCCCCCGCATCACCTACTACTGACCCCCCCACCCGCATCACCTACTACTGACCCCCCCCCCGCATTACCTACTACTGACCCCCCCATCACCAACTACTAACCCCCCCGCATCACCAACTACTGACCCCCGCCTCACCTACTACTGACCCCCACATCGCCTACTACTGACCCCCCCATCACCAACTACTGACCTCCACACTCCGCATCACCTACTACTGACCCCCCCATCACCAACTACTGACCCCCACACTCCGCATCACCTACTACTGACCCCCGCACTCCACATCACCTACTACTGACCCCATCATCACCAACTACTGACCCCCGCACTCCACATCACCAACTACTGACCCCATCATCACCAACTACTGACCCCCACACTCCACATCACCTACTACTGACCCCCACACTCCGCATCACCTACTACTGACCCCCGCACTCCACATCACCTACTACTGACCCCATCATCACCAACTACTGACCCCCACACTCCACATCACTTACTACTGACCCCCGCACTCCGCATCACCTACTACTGACCCCCGCAATCCTCATCACCTACTACTGACCCCATCATCACCTACTACTGACCCCCACACTCCACATCACTTACTACTGACCCCCGCACTCCGCATCACCTACTACTGACCCCCGCAATCCGCATCACCTACTACTGACCCCCTCACTCCGCATCACCTACTACTGACCCCCGCACTCCACATCACCTACTACTGACCCCCGCACTCCGCATCACCTACTACTGACCCCCGCAATCCGCATCACCTACTACTGACCCCCGCACTCCGCATCACCTACTACTGACCCCCGCACTCCGCATCACCTACTACTGACCCCCGCACTCCGCATCACCTACTACTGACCCCCGCACTCCGCATCACCTACTGACCCCCCCATCACCAACATCACCTACTACTGACCCCCCCCCCCGCATTACCTACTACTGACCCCCCCATCACCTACTACTGAACCCCCCCCCGCATCACCTACTACTGACCCCCCCCCGCATCACCTACTACTGACCTCCCCCCCGCATCACCTACTACTGACCCCCCCATCACCTAGTACTGACCCCCCCCCGCATCACCTACTACTGACCCCCCCCGCATCACCTACTACTGACCCCCCCCCCGCATCACCTACTACTGACCCCCCCGCATCACCTACTAATGACCCCCCCCGCATCACCTACTACTGACCCCCCCGCATCACCTACTACTGACCCCTCCGCATTACCTACTACTGACCCCCCCATCACCAACTACTAACCCCCCCGCATCACCAACTACTGACCCCCGCCTCACCTACTACTGACCCCCACATCGCCTACTACTGACCCCCCCATCACCAACTACTGACCCCCACACTCCGTATCACCTACTACTGACCCCCCCATCACCAACTACTGACCCCCACACTCCGCATCACCTACTACTGACCCCCGCATCACCAACTACTGACCCCCACACTCCGCATCACCTACTACTGACCCCCGCACTCAGCATCACCTACTACTGACCCCCACACTCCGCATCACCTACTACTGACCCCCACACTCCGCATCACCTACTACTGACCCCCGCACTCAGCATCACCTACTACTGACCCCCACACTCCGCATCACCTACTACTGACCTCCACACTCCGCATCACCTACTACTGACCCCCCCATCACCAACTACTGACCCCCACACTCCGTATCACCTACTACTGACCCCCCCATCACCAACTACTGACCCCCACACTCCGCATCACCTACTACTGACCCCCGCATCACCAACTACTGACCCCCACACTCCACATCACCTACTACTGACCCCCACACTCCGCATCACCTACTACTGACCCCCGCACTCCGCATCACCTACTACTGACTCCCACAATCCTCATCACCTACTACTGACCCCCACAATCCTCATCACCTACTACTGACCCCCGCACTCCGCATCACCTACTACTGACCCCCGCACTCCGCATCACCTACTACTGACCCCCGCACTCCGCATCACCTACTACTGACCCCCGCACTCCGCATCACCTACTACTGACCCCCACACTCCGCATCACCTACTGCTGACCCCCGCACTCCGCATCACCTACTACTGACCCCCACACTCCGCATCACCTACTACTGACCCCCGCAATCCTCATCACCTACTACTGACCCCCGCACTCCGCATCACCTACTACTGACCCCCGCACTCCGCATCACCTACTACTGACCCCCGCAATCCTCATCTCCTTCTACTGACCCCCGCACTCCGCATCACCTACTACTGACCCCTACACTCCGCATCACCTACTACTGACCCCCCCATCACCAACTACTGACCCCCGCACTCCACATCACCTACTACTGACCCCGCACTCCACATCACCTACTACTGACCCCCACACTCCGCATCACCTACTACTGACCCCCACACTCCGCATCACCTACTACTGACTCCCGCAATCCTCATCACCTACTACTGACCCCCACACTCCGCATCACCTACTACTGACCCCCACACTCCGCATCACCTACTACTGACCCCCGCAATCCTCATCACCTACTACTGACCCCCGCACTCCGCATCACCTACTACTGACCCCCGCACTCCGCATCACCTACTACTGACCCCCGCACTCCGCATCACCTACTACTGAACCCCGCACTCCGCATCACCTACTACTGACCCCCGCACTCCGCATCACCTACTACTGACCCCCGCACTCCGCATCACCTACTACTGACCCCCGCACTCCACATCACCTACTACTGACCCCATCATCACCAACTACTGACCCCCACACTCCGCATCACCAACTACTGACCCCCGCACTCCGCATCACCAACTACTGACCCCCGCACTCCACATCACCTACTACTGACCCCCGCACTCCACATCACCTACTACTGACCCCCGCACTCCACATCACCTATTACTGACCCCATCATCACCTACTACTGACCCCACACTCCGCATCACCAACTACTGACCCCCGCAATCCTCATCACCAACTACTGACCCCCGCACTCCGCATCACCTACTACTGACCCCCCCGCATCACCTACTACTGACCCCCGCACTCCGCATCACCAACTACTGACCCACCCCCGCATCACCAACTACTGACCCCCGCACTCAGTGGCACCTACTACTGACCCCCGCAATCCTCATCACCTACTACTGACCCCCGCACTGCATATCACCAACTACTGACCCCATCATCACCAACTACTGACCCCCCCCCCACATCACCTACTACTGACCCCCCCGCATCACCTACTACTGACCCCCGCACTCTGCATCACCAACTACTGACCCCCCCGCATCACCTACTACTGACCCCCACACTCCGCATCACCCACTACTGACCCCCCCCGCATCACCTACTACTGAACCCCGCACTACTGACCCCCGCAATCCTCGTCACCTACTACTGACCACCCGCAATCCTCGTCACCTACTACTGACCCCCGCAATCCTCGTCACCTACTACTGACCCCCGCACTCCGCGTCACCTACTACATACCCCCGCGCTCCTTATCACCAACTACTGACCCCCCACGCTCTGCATTACACCCTACTGACCCCCGCGCTCCGCATCCCCTACTACTGACCCCCGCATCACCTACTACTGACCCCCGCACTCCGCATCACCTACTACTGACCCCCCCATCACCAACTACTGACCCCCCCATCACCAACTACTGAACCCCCGCATCACCAACTACTGACCCCCGCATCACCTACTACTGACCCCCGCACTCAGCGTCACCTACTACTGACCCCCGCACTCCGCGTCACCTACTACTGACCCCCGCAATCCTCATCACCTACTACTGACCCCCGCACTCCGCATCACCAACTACTGACCCCCGCACTCCGCGTCACCTACTACTGAGCCCCACACTCCGCATCACCTACTACTGAGCCCCACACTCCGCATCATCCCCTACTGACCCCCGCATCACCTACTACTTACCCCCGCACTCCGCGTCACCTACTACTGACCCCCACACTCTGCGTCACCTACTACTGACCCCCGCAATCCTCATCACCTACTACTGACCCCGCAATCCTCATCACCTACTTCTGACCCCGCAATCCTCATCACCTACTACTGACCCCGCAATCCTCATCACCTACTACTGACCCCCGCAATCCTCATCACCTACTACTGACCCCCGCACTCCACGTCACCTACTACTGACCCCCACACTCCGCATCACCTACTACTGACCCCCGCAATCCGCATCACCTACTACTGACCCCCACACTCCGCATCACCTACTACTAACCCCCGCACTCCACATCACCTACTACTGACCCCCGCACTCCGCATCACCAACTACTGACCCCCCCATCACCAACTACTGACCCCCGCACTCCGCATCACCTACTACTGACCCCCGCACTCCACATCACCTACTACTGACCCCCACACTCTGCGTCACCTACTACTGACGCCCGCAATCCTCATCACCTACTACTGACCCCGCAATCCTCATCACCTACTACTGACCCCCACAATCCGCATCACCTACTACTGACCCCCGCACTCCACGTCACCTACTACTGACCCCCGCAATCCTCATCACCTACTAATGACCCCGCAATCCTCATCACCTACTACTGACCCCCACACTCTGCGTCACCTACTACTGACCCCCGCACTCCACATCACCTACTACTGACCCCCACACTCTGCGTCACCTACTACTGACCCCCGCAATCCTCATCACCTACTACTGACCGCGCATTCCTCATCACCTACTACTGACCCCCACAATCCGCATCACCTACTACTGACCCCCGCACTCCACGTCACCTACTACTGACCCCCGCAATCCTCATCACCTACTACTGACCCCGCAATCCTCATCACCTACTACTGACCCCCACAATCCGCATCACCTACTACCTACTACTGACCCCCTCACTCCACGTCACCTACTACTGACCCCCACACCCCGCATCACCTACTACTGACCCCCGCAATCCGCATCACCTACTACTGACCCCCGCACTCCGCATCACCTACTACTAACCCCCGCACTCCACATCACCTACTACTGACCCCCGCACTCCGCATCACCAACTACTGACCCCCGCACTCCACGTCACCTACTACTGACCCCCACACTCCGCATCACCTACTACTGACCCCCGCAATTCGCATCACCTACTACTGACCCCCGCACTCCGCATCACCTACTACTAACCCCCACACTCCACATCACCTACTACTGACCCCCGCACTCCACATCACCTACTAATGACCCCATCATCACCAACTACTGACCCCCGCACTCCACATCACCAACTACTGACCCCCGCAATCCTCATCACCAACTACTGACCCCCGCAATCCTCATCACCAACTACTGACCCCCGCAATCCTCATCACCTACTACTGACCCCCGCACTCCACATCACCTACTACTGACCCCCGCACTCCACATCACCTACTACTGACCCCATCATCACCTACTACTGACCCCGCACTCCGCATCACCTACTACTGACCCCGCACTCCGCATCACCTACTACTGACCCCCCCGCATCACCTACTACTGACCCCCGCACTCCGCATCACCAACTACTGACCCCCCCGCATCACCTACTACTGACCCCCGCACTCTGCATCACCAACTACTGACCCCCGCACTCAGTGGCACCTACTACTGACCCCCGCAATCCTCATCACCTACTACTGACCCCCTGTACTGCATATCACCAACTACTGATCCCCCCCCCCACATCACCTACTACTGACCCCCGCACTCCGCATCACCCACTACTGACCCCCCCCCGCATCACCTACTACTGACCCCCGCACTCTGCATCACCAACTACTGACCCCCCCGCATCACCTACTACTGACCCCCACACTCCGCATCACCCACTACTGACCCCCCCCGCATCACCTACTACTGAACCCCGCACTACTGACCCCCGCACTCCGTGTCACCTAATACTGACCCCCTCAATCCTCGTCACCTACTACTGACCCATGCACTCCGCGTCACCTACTACTGACCCCCACGCTCCGCATCAACAACTACTGACCCCCACGCTCCGCATCACACCCTACTGACCCCCGCGCTCCGCATCACCTACTACTGACCCCCGCATCACCAACTACTGACCCCCGCACTCCGCATCACCAACTACTGACCCCCGCACTCCGCATCACCTACTACTGAGCCCCGCACTCCGCATCATCCCCTACTGACCCCCGCATCACCTACTACTTACCCCCGCACTCCGCGTCACCTACTACTGACCCCCACACTCTGCGTCACCTACTACTGACCCCCGCAATCCTCATCACCTACTACTGACCCCGCAATCCTCATCACCTACTACTGACCCCGCAATCCTCATCACCTACTACTGACCCCCGCACTCCACGTCACCTACTACTGACCCCCGCACTCCACGTCACCTACTACTGACCCCCGCACTCCGTATCACCTTCTACTGACCCCCGCACTCCTCATCACCTACTACTGAACCCCGCACTCCTCATCACCTACTACTGACCCCCGCACTCCGCATCACCAACTACTGACCCCCGCACTCCATGTCACCTACTACTGACCCCCGCACTCTGTATCACCTACTACTGACCCCCGCACTCCTCATCACCTACTACTGAACCACGCTCTCCGCATCACCCCCTACTGACCTCTGCACTTTGTATGACGGCCTACTGACTTCTGCACTGTGTATTACATACAACTGGCCCCACACTCCATATTACATACAACTGGCCCCCGCACTCCTCATTACATACTACTGACCCCTGCACTCCACATTACATACAGCTGGCCCCCGCACTCCTCATTACATACAACTGGCCCCTGCACTCCACATTACATACAACTGGCCCCTGCACTCCGCATTACATACTACTGACCCCCGCACTCCACATTACATACAGCTGGCCCCCGCACTCCTCATTACATACAACTGGCCCCCGCACTCCACATTACATACAACTGGCCCCCGCACTCCGCATTACATACTACTGACCCCCGCACTCCTCATTACATACAACTGGCCCCCGCACTTCACATTACCAATTATTGACCCCCGCACTCAACATCACATACTACTGACCCCCCCACCCTGCATTACGTACTACTGACCCCCCCACTCTGCATTACATACTAATGACCCCCCACTCTGCATTACATACTACTGACCCCCCCCACTCTGCATTACATACTACTGACCCCTACACTCTGAATTACATACTACTGACCTTAAAACTCTATATTATTATTATTATTATTATTATTATACAGTATTTATAAAGCGCCGATAGTTGGCTCAGTGCTGTACATTACAGAGGGGACAGAACATGTGACAGAACAATACCAATACAATGCAAAACATGAGGGGATCGAGGGCCCTGATCCTTGGAGCTTACAATCTAGGAGGGAGGGGATGGTGGCACAGGAGGAGATAGCTGTGGGGGATGGAGTGGTAGGAAGAGTGGAGGAGGTCGGCAATTAGCAGGGGGTGGGGTAGGCTTCCCTGAAGAGATGGGTTTTCAGGGTGCGCCTAAAGGAGAGGAGAGTAGGTGATAATCTGATGGGTTGGGGCAGGGAGTTCCAGAGGATGGGTGACACCCTGGAGAAGTCCTGGAGGCGGGCATGGGAGGAGGAGACCAGGGAACTAGAGAGAAGGAGGTCTTGTGAGGAGCGGAGTGTGCGTGTTGGGTGGTACTTGGATATTAGGTCAGTGATGTAGTTCGGGGCAGTATGGTGGACAGCTTTGTACGTCAGCGTTAGGATTTTGAATTTGATCCGTTGCGCAATCGGAAGCCAGTGGAGGGATTGGCAGAGGGGGTGGAGGACGCTGAATGGAGGCCAGTGGAGGGATTGGCAGAGGGGGTGGAGGACACTGAATGGAGGCCAGTGGAGGGATTGGCAGAGGGGGGGTGGAGGACACTGAATGGAGGCCAGTGGAGGGATTGGCAGAGAGGGGTGGCGGAGATGGAGCGGTTGGAAAGGTGAATGAGTCTGGCAGCCGTATTCAGGATGGACTGAAGCGGGGATAGCCAGCGGTGAGGCAGGCCAGTGAGGAGGGAGTTGCAGTAGTCGAGTCGTGATATGATGAGGGAGTGGATGAGCTGTTTAGTGGTTTCTGGAGTTAGGAACGTGCGGATTTTGGCGATGTTGCGGAGGTGGAGTCTGCATGTTGCGGAGGTGGAGTCTGCATGTTGCGGAGGCGGAGTCTGCATGTTGCGGAGGCGGAGTCTGCATGTTGCGGAGGCGGAGTCTGCGTGTTGCGGAGGCGGAGTCTGCGTGTTGCGGAGGTGGAGTCTGCATGTTGCGGAGGCGGAGTCTGCATGTTGCGGAGGCGGAGTCTGCACGAGTTTGTTAAAGATTGGACTTGGGGCTGGAAGGATAGGTTGGAGTCCAGAATGACACCAAGTACTCTGGCCTGCGGGGCGGGTTTGATGGTAGCGTTGTTGGATGTGATGGAGAAATCAATGGGGGGTGGTGTCCGGGCTGGGGGGAAGACAAGAAACTCGGTTTTGGAGAGGTTCAGTTTAAGGAAGTGGAGCGACATCCAGCCTGATATGTCGCTCAGTAGGTGTGTGATTCGGGCTGAGACCAAGGGGGTGAGGTGGGGGGTTGAGAGATAGATTTGTGTGTCGTCGGCATAGAGGTGGTAGTTGAAGCCGTGAGAGTGTATGAGTTGGCCAAGGGAGGAGGTGTAGATGGAGAAGAGAAGGGGCCCGAGGACAGAGCCTTGAGGGACCCCAACAGAGAGGGGGAGTGAGGGGGAGGTGGTAGCATTATAGGTAACGCTGAAAGAGCGTTGTGACAGGTAGGATGAGAGCCAGGAGAGAGCAGAATCTCTGAGGCCGAGGGAGTGTAGTTTTTTGAGGAGGAGGGGGTGGTCGACTGTGTCGAAGGCCGCAGAGAGGTCAAGGAGTAGGAGCACTGAATAGTGGCCATTAGCTTTGGCGGTTAGAAGGTCGTTGGAGAGTTTGAGTAAGGCAGTTTCGGTGGAGTGTAGGGCGGTTTCGGTGGAGTGTAGGGGACGGAAGCCGGACTGTAGGGGATCGAGGAGGTTGTTGTCGTTGAGGTGAGAGCATAGGCGGGTGTAGACGAGGCGCTCGAGGAGTTTAGATGTAAATGGGAGCAGGGAGATGGGTCTGAGGTTGTTCGGGTCATTGGGGTCCAGGGAGGGCTTTTTAAGTATGGGGGTGATGTGTGCATGCTTCAGTGGGGAGGGGAAAGTGCCTGAGGAGAGGGAGAGATTGAAGATGTGGGTGAGGGAGCGTAGGATGGAGGGGGAGGGAGGTTGTAGGAGTTGTGAGGGGATAGGGTCGAGGGGGCAGGTGGTGAGGCGGGCATCAGAGAGGATCTTGGAGACTTCCTCGATGGTAGTAAGGTCAAAGGTGCGGAGTGTTGGGGGAGCTTCAGTATGAGGGATGTAGGGTGGGGTGGAAGAGAAGGTCAGAGCAGTGGTGGGGCCGTGGGAGAGGGGTGATGAGGGGGTAGCTGAGTGAGGGTGAAGGGGGTTGGAGAGAGTTTGAGCAGCGACGAAATCCCTGCGGGTTAAGTCGAGGGGGAGGGGGGATAAGGGGGTAGCTGTGTGAGAGGGGACAGGTTGAGAGGACGTGTGAGTTGCGGCGATGTCCTTGCGAATTGTGTCAATCTTGTTTTTGAAGTGATTGGCAATCTCAAGGTCGGTGAGTGAGGTGCTGGGTGGAGGTGGGGGTGGAGAGAGTAGAGAGTTGAAGGCAGAGAAGAGTCGGCGAGGATTGGAGGAGAGGGTCTTGATGAGGGTCAGGAAGTAGGCCTGTTTGGCAGCATGGAGGGAGGAGGTGTAGGTGTGGAAGGCAGATTTGTAGCGGGTGAAGGCTTGTTTGGATTTGGTTTTGCGCCATAGTTGCTCCAGGGCACGACTTTGTCGTTTGAGGGTTTTGGTGTGATCAGTCTGCCAGGGCTGGAGCGGTCGGGGTCTGATGTTGCGTGTGGTTAAAGGCGCTAGTGAGTCAAGGGCTGTTGAGAGCGCGTTGTTGTAGGCGGTCAAAGCCAAGTCGGGGCAGGACAGGGGGAGGATGCGGTCATGGAGTTGATCAGCTGCAGAGTGGAGGGGGGCAGGGTTAAGGTTGCGGAGGGTACGGCTGATATTAGTTACTTCTGACCTCTAAATTGCTAACAACTGACACCAGAACTCTGTGTTATTTACTACTGACCCCCGCACTCTTCATAACATACTACTGACCCCCGAACTCTTCATAACATACTACTGACCCCCGAACTCTTCATTACATACTACTGACCCCGGAACTCTTCATTACATACTACTGACCCTAACACCCTGAATTACATATAACTGACCCTCACATTCTACCATTCTACATTACATACTACTGCCCCCCCCCACTCTGCATTGCATACTACTGCCCCCCCCCACTCTGCATTGCATACTACTGACCACCACACTCTGCATTGCATACTACTGACCACCACACTCTGCATTACATACTACTTATCCACCCACCCTGCATTACATACTACTGACGCCTACACGCTGCATTACATACTACTGACCCCCGCACTCTGTGCAAAAGTATTGTCCCCGCCCCCCCCCCGTATATACACTATATAGCCCCAAGTATTGTCCCCGCCCCCCTGTATATACACTATATTGCCCCAAGTACTGTCCCCACCCCCGAATATATACACTATATTGCCCCAAGTATTGCCCCACCCCCCTATATACACTATATTGCCCCAAGTATTGTCCCCCCCCCGTATATACACTATATAGCCCCAAGTATTGTCCCCCCCCCGTATATACACTATATTGCCCCAAGTATTATCCCCGCCCCCCCATATACACTATATTACCCCAAGTATTGTCCCCGCCCCCCCGTATATACACTATATTGCCCCAAGTATTGTCCCCGCCCCCCCGTATATACACTATATTGCCCCAAGTATTGTCCCCGCCCCCCCATATACACACTATGTTACCCCAAGTATTGGGCCGCCGGCCTTTCCACACACATGACCTTTAATGGCCCCCCAGTCTTAGTCCTTAGGGTTCAATATTGAGTTGGCCCCGCCCTTTCCACACACATGACCTTTAATGGCCCCCCAGTCGTAGTCCGTAGGGTTCAATATTGAGTTGGCCCCGCCCTTCCCACGCACATGACCTGTAGTGGCCCCCCAGTCTTAGTCCATAGGGTTCAATATTGAGTTGGCCCCGCCCTTTCCACACACATGACCTTTAATGGCCCCCCAGTCGTAGTCCGTAGGGTTCAATATTGAGTTGGCCCCGCCCTTTCCACACACATGACCTTTAATGGCCCCCCAGTCTCAGTCCGTAGGGTTCAATATTGAGTTGGCCCCGCCCTTTCCACACACATGACCTTTAATGGCTTCCCAGTCTTAGTCCGTAGGGTTCAATATTGAGTTGGCCCCGCCCTTTCCACGCACATGACCTGTAGTGGCCCCCCAGTCTTAGTCCGTAGGGTTCAATATTGAGTTGGCCCCGCCCTTTCAACGCACATGACCTTTAATGGCCCCCCTAGTCTCAGTCCGTAGGGTTCAATATTGAGTTGGCCCCGCCCTTTGCAGCTATAACCGCTTCAACTCTTCTGGGAAGGCTGTCCACAAGGTTTAGGAGGGTGTCTATGGGAAGGTTGGACCATTCTTCCAGAAGCACATTTGTCAGGTCAGGCACTGATGTCGGGGGAGGGGCACTGATGTCGGGGGAGGGGCACTGATGTCGGGGGAGGAGGCCTGGCTCGCAGTCTCCGCTTTAATTCATCCCAAAGGTGTTCTATGGGGTTGAGGTCAGGACTCTGTGCAGGACAGTCAAGTTCCTCCACCCCAAACTGGCTCCTCCATGTCTTTATGGACCTTGCTTTGTGCACTGGGGGGCAGTCATGTTGGAACAGGAAGGGGCCATCCCCAAACTCCTCCCACAAAGTTGGGAGCATGAAATTGTCCAAAATGTTGCCTTAAGAGTTCCCTTCACTGGAACTAGAGGGCCAACCCAACCCCTGAAAAACACCCCCACACCATAATCCCCCCTCCACCAAACTTTACACTTGGCACAATGCAGTCAGGCAAGTACCGTTCTCCTGGCCACCGCCAAACCCAGACACGTCCATGGGATTGCCAGACAGAGAAGCCTGATTGGTCACTCCAGAGAACACGTCTCCCCTGCTCTAGAGTCCAGTGGCGGCGTGCTTTACACCACGGCATCCGCCGCTTTGCATTGCACTTGGTGATGGAAGGCTTGGATGCAGCTGCTCGGCCATGGAAACCCATTCCATGAAGCTCTCTACGCACTGTTGTTGGGCTCATCTGAAGGCCACACCAAGTTTGGAGGTCTTTAGCTATTGACTCTGCAGACAGTTGGTGACTTCTGCGCACTGT
Source organism: Staurois parvus (assembly GCF_062004578.1). Classification (NCBI taxonomy): domain Eukaryota; kingdom Metazoa; phylum Chordata; class Amphibia; order Anura; family Ranidae; genus Staurois; species Staurois parvus. Next base: position 33,515 of record NW_028320271.1, read on the forward strand.
GCGCTTCAGCATGCGCTGACCCCGCCCTGTCATGTGACGTGGCCTACCACTCGGTGGCTGAGTGGTTGTTGTTCCCAGTGGCTTCCACTTTGTTATAATCCCACTAACAGTTGAGCGTGGAATATTTAGTAGCCAGGAAATGTCACGGATGGACTTATTGCCCAGTTGGCCACCTATCACGGGACCACGCTTGGAGTCACGGAGCTCCTGAGAGCGACCCATTCTTTCACCAATGTTTGTAGAAGCAGTCTGCATGCCTAGGGGCTTGATTGTATACACCTGTGTCCATGGAGGGGATTGGAACACCTGAATCACATGATATGGAGGGGATTGGAACATCTGAATCACATGATATGGAGGGGATTGGAACACCTGAATCACATGATATGGAGGGGATTGGAACACCTGAATCACATGATATGGAGGGGATTGGAACACCTGAATCACATGATATGGAGGGGATTGGAACACCTGAATCACATGATATGGAGGGGATTGGAACACCTGAATCACTTGATATGGAGGGGATTGGAACACCTGAATCACATGACATGGAGGGGATTGGAACACCTGAATCACATGATATGGAGGGGATTAGGAACACCTGAATCACATGATATGGAGGGGATTGGAACACCTGAATCACATGATATGGAGGGGGATTGGAACATCTGAATCACATGATATGGAGGGGGATTGGAACACCTGAATCACATGATAGGGAGGGGATTGGAACTCCTGAACCACCTGATATGGAGAGGATTGGAACACCTGCATCACATGATATGGAGGGGATTAGAACACCTGCATCACATGATTGGGAGGGGTTTGGAACACCTGAATAACATGATTGGGAGGGGATTGGAACACCTGAATCACATGATTGGGAGGGGTTTGGAACACCTGAATCACATGATTGGGAGGGGATTGGAACACCTGAATCACATGATATGGAGGGGATTGGAACACCTGAATCACATGATATAGAGGGGATTGGAACACCTGAATCACATGATATAGAGGGGATTGGAACACCTGAATCACATGATATGGAGGGGATTGGAACACCTGAATCACATGATATGGAGGGGATTGGAACACCTGAATCACATGATATGGAGGGGATTGGAACACCTGAATCACATGATATAGAGGGGATTGGATCATCTGAATCACATGATATGGAGGGGATTGGATCACCTGAATCACATGATATAGAGGGGATTGGAACACCTGAATCACATGATATAGAGGGGATTGGATCACCTGAATCACATGATATGGAGGGGATTGGATCACCTGAATCACTTAGACTATTGGAGGGTTATATTTGCCATCTGTATCCCATTGGGGGAGATTTCCCTTCACTTCCTGTCCCATAGCCCTCCAGGTCCCCATTGGAAGATTTCTCCTCTATCACTTTTCTGGGGACAACCCAAAATGTGGGACTTTTGCTTCCAATAATAATGTGAAAAGGACAAATAGAAGGCGTGTCCTAATCAGCCTCCACTCCCCCCGAAACGAATGAAGAACAGTTTGGCCTTTTTAAATGCAATGCCCCCCCCCCAGCTCTCCTCTCCCCCCACCCCCCAGCTCTCCTCTCCCCCCCACTCCCCCCCCCCCCCCACTATGGAGACCAGAAATGAGAGGGAATCCTCCCCGGTATATCTATTCGTTGTCAGCATGCACCCCCTAGTGGATGGGAATATGACTGCCCTGGGTCCTGTCTCTGGGCGTCCATTTGAACAGAAATATCCCGATATCATGGCGTGTACCCCGAGCACCCCGATCTGCCATTACCGCCCCCCATCCCCCCGATCTGCCATTACCGCCCCCCATCCCCCCGCGCTGCACTATAGTACACATATATTGAGGGAGCCTGAGAAAATATATAAAATAAATGTACAAATCATCCGGCATCTTCTGTACGAGCAACAGGCATGGGGGGTACATCTGATAGTTCATTGGCTGGAGCGACCTTCCTCAACCTCCCCAACCTATAGGAACCCAGGAAATCTATTACTAGAAGAAGCAATTCATTGGGGGTCAGTGGGAAGAATGTCCCTTACATTGGGGGTCAGTGGGAAGAATGTCCCTTACATTGGGGGTCAGTGGGAAGAATGTCCCTTACATTGGGGGTCAGTGGGAAGAATGTCCCTTACATTGGGGGTCAGTGGGAAGAATGTCCCTTACATTGGGGGTCAGTGGGAAGAATGTCCCTTACATTGGGGGGTCAGTGGGAAGAATGTCCCTTACATTGGGGGGTCAGTGGGAAGAATGTCCCTTACATTGGTGGTCAGTGGGAAGAATGTCCCTTACATTGGGGGTCAGTGGGAAGAATGTCCCTTACATTGGGGGGTCAGTGGGAAGAATGTCCCTTACATTGGGGGGTCAGTGGGAAGAATGTCCCTTACATTGGGGGGTCAGTGGGAGGAATGTCCCTTACATTGGGGATCAGTGGGAAGAATGTCCCTTACATTGGGGGTCAGTGGGAAGACTGTCCCTTACATTGGTGGTCAGTGGGAAGAATGTCCCTTACATTGGGGGTCAGTGGGAAGAATGTCCCTTACATTGGGGGGTCAGTGGGAGGAATGTCCCTTACATTGGGGGTCAGTGGGAAGAATGTCCCTTACATTGGTGGTCAGTGGGAAGAATGTCCCTTACATTGGGGGTCAGTGGGAAGAATGTCCCTTACATTGGGGATCAGTGGGAAGAATGTCCCTTACATTGGGGGGGTCAGTGGGAAGAATGTCCCTTACATTGGGGATCAGTGGGAAGAATGTCCCTTACATTGGGGGTCAGTGGGAAGAATGTCCCTTACATTGGGGGTCAGTGGGAAGAATGTCCCTTACATTGGGGATCAGTGGGAAGAATGTCCCTTACATTGGGGGGGTCAGTGGGAAGAATGTCCCTTACATTGGGGGGGTCAGTGGGAAGAATGTCCCTTACATTGGTGGTCAGTGGGAAGAATGTCCCTTACATTGGTGGTCAGTGGGAAGAATGTCCCTTACATTGGTGGTCAGTGGGAAGAATGTCCCTTACATTGGTGGTCAGTGGGAAGAATGTCCCTTACATTGGAGGTCAGTGGGAAGAATGTCCCTTACATTGGTGGTCAGTGGGAAGAATGTCCCTTACATTGGGGGGTCAGTGGGAAGAATGTCCCTTACATTGGGGGTCAGTGGGAAGAATGTCCCTTACATTGGGGATCAGTGGGAAGAATGTCCCTTACATTGGTGGTCAATGGGAAGAATGTCCCTTACATTGGGGATCAGTGGGAAGAATGTCCCTTACATTGGGGGTCAGTGGGAAGAATGTCCCTTACATTGGGGGTCAGTGGGAAGAATGTCCCTTACATTGGGGATCAGTGGGAAGAATGTCCCTTACATTGGTGGTCAATGGGAAGAATGTCCCTTACATTGGGGATCAGTGGGAAGAATGTCCCTTACATTGGGGGTCAGTGGGAAGAATGTCCCTTACATTGGGGGTCAGTGGGAAGAATGTCCCTTACATTGGGGGTCAGTGGGAAGAATGCCCCTTACATTGGGGGTCAGTGGGAAGAATGTCCCTTACATTGGGGGTCAGTGGGAAGAATGTCCCTTACATTGGGGGGTCAGTGGGAAGAATGTCCCTTACATTGGGGGGTCAGTGGGAAGAATGTCCCTTACATTGGGGGGTCAGTGGGAGGAATGTCCCTTACATTGGGGATCAGTGGGAAGAATGTCCCTTACATTGGGGGTCAGTGGGAAGACTGTCCCTTACATTGGTGGTCAGTGGGAAGAATGTCCCTTACATTGGGGGTCAGTGGGAAGAATGTCCCTTACATTGGGGGGTCAGTGGGAGGAATGTCCCTTACATTGGGGGTCAGTGGGAAGAATGTCCCTTACATTGGTGGTCAGTGGGAAGAATGTCCCTTACATTGGGGGTCAGTGGGAAGAATGTCCCTTACATTGGGGGTCAGTGGGAAGAATGTCCCTTACATTGGGGATCAGTGGGAAGAATGTCCCTTACATTGGGGGTCAGTGGGAAGAATGTCCCTTACATTGGGGGTCAGTGGGAAGAATGTCCCTTACATTGGGGATCAGTGGGAAGAATGTCCCTTACATTGGGGGGGTCAGTGGGAAGAATGTCCCTTACATTGGGGGGGTCAGTGGGAAGAATGTCCCTTACATTGGTGGTCAGTGGGAAGAATGTCCCTTACATTGGTGGTCAGTGGGAAGAATGTCCCTTACATTGGTGGTCAGTGGGAAGAATGTCCCTTACATTGGTGGTCAGTGGGAAGAATGTCCCTTACATTGGAGGTCAGTGGGAAGAATGTCCCTTACATTGGTGGTCAGTGGGAAGAATGTCCCTTACATTGGGGGGTCAGTGGGAAGAATGTCCCTTACATTGGGGGTCAGTGGGAAGAATGTCCCTTACATTGGGGATCAGTGGGAAGAATGTCCCTTACATTGGTGGTCAATGGGAAGAATGTCCCTTACATTGGGGATCAGTGGGAAGAATGTCCCTTACATTGGGGGTCAGTGGGAAGAATGTCCCTTACATTGGGGGTCAGTGGGAAGAATGTCCCTTACATTGGTGGTCAGTGGGAAGAATGTCCCTTACATTGGTGGTCAGTGGGAAGAATGTCCCTTACATTGGTGGTCAGTGGGAAGAATGTCCCTTACATTGGAGGTCAGTGGGAAGAATGTCCCTTACATTGGTGGTCAGTGGGAAGAATGTCCCTTACATTGGTGGTCAGTGGGAAGAATGTCCCTTACATTGGTGGTCAGTGGGAAGAATGTCCCTTACATTGGAGGTCAGTGGGAAGAATGTCCCTTACATTGGTGGTCAGTGGGAAGAATGTCCCTTACATTGGGGGGTCAGTGGGAAGAATGTCCCTTACATTGGGGGTCAGTGGGAAGAATGTCCCTTACATTGGGGATCAGTGGGAAGAATGTCCCTTACATTGGTGGTCAATGGGAAGAATGTCCCTTACATTGGGGATCAGTGGGAAGAATGTCCCTTACATTGGGGGTCAGTGGGAAGAATGTCCCTTACATTGGGGGTCAGTGGGAAGAATGTCCCTTACATTGGGGATCAGTGGGAAGAATGTCCCTTACATTGGTGGTCAATGGGAAGAATGTCCCTTACATTGGGGATCAGTGGGAAGAATGTCCCTTACATTGGGGGTCAGTGGGAGAAGGAGGAGGACACACTGAAGGAGCTCTCCCTGAGAACCAGCATTTTCAAGCCTGGGCCTTGCCTGCTAGCTTGGCCCAGGAACCATGCCTGATCCAGGGGGAGGCCCTGGGAGGGATTCCCCTGATGAGACCGGGCCTAGTGAAGAGGAGGAGGTGGAGGACCTGACTGTGGGTCCCGGCCCTGGTGAGGATGTCGATGTCTTCAGACAGAAGATTATTGATAGATTTGTGACTATTGGAAGAGCTGAGGAGAAACTCAATGTTTTGAAATCTGAACACAAATCCTTCAGAGCCAAATACTGCCAGGCCTGGAGCAAGAACAGATTGGGCATGAAGCCAGCGCTCCAGCACATGGAGGAGAAAGTAAAGAAACAATCTTTATTATTAGAAAAGTTGAAAGCCAGAAGTGGTGCATTTAAAGAAAAATTTGAACATGAGAGGAGATTTGCCAGCCAGACATCAGTGAGCTCTGTGGATCAGCAGCGTCAGGTAATGGATGACCCAGTTCCATCTACATCAGCGTCTCTCCCCCCATGTCAGGCTGTGGAATCACCAGTGGCAACCAGCCAGGGGGTTGAGGGTGAATATGGAACCCTGAAGTTCATCCAGCAGATGGAGTCACCCCTGAGAGCAGACAAGTTCGCCTTCACTGATGACCCTGCAGAAGTCCCTGAAGATGGACAGAGGAGGTTCAGAGCAGCAAAGCCAAGACTGGTGGAGAGATCCCAATACACCAAGATGGCTGCTCCCAGCATGTCTGCCCCACCTGCTGCGGTGAGTACTGTGGATGAGGAGCTCTGCAAGCAGCCTGCTGTGGAGGAATCCTCATCCAACCTGGAGGGAAAATCCCTGTCAGAGAGGTCTCCATACCATCAGGGGAATGTGGATGAACCTGCACCATGCACCTCACAGATGGAAATTGCTGTTCCTGCTGAGACCAGTAGTCCCTCTACAGGCAAGATGGCTGCCACCTGCAGAGAGACTGTTTCACCTGAGCTCCCAGGTGCTCCAGAGCTGATTGATGCTGGTGGGGGAGGGGAGCAGCACACTGCACCATGTGGAGAGAAAACAGCAAGTATGGATGTCTCACTTGTTGCTGTGTCTGAGAATCCAATCCAGTCCTGGGCTGAGTCTCCTTCCTTGGAAGGAGAGATGATTGATGGAGCTTCTATGGTTGCAGCAGTGAGTGTGGACATTGCTGTGAAGTCTATGACTGTTGAGACTGGTAAAGCAATGGATGTGTTGGTGGTGGGTGGAGGTGAAGGGGTTAACATTGCTGACAGAGGTAAAAATGACATTTCTCCCCCTGCTGAGCAGAGAGAGGATACACCATCCAATCCCGGATCTGTGCAATCGGTATCTGCTAGAGTTGCACCAGATGCTCCCAGACACACAAATATTTCTGCTGCTGGGAGGATTGGGGGGAGCTATGCCTCTGTTTTGGGGAGTCGCACCAAGGGGGGTGGGGGGAGTGTTGGGAATGCTAATGGTCACAATTTGGGGAGGTTTGGTGGTGGGATGGTTGGTGGGGTCAGGAGAAGGAATGTGGTACAGTTGAAGTGGGAGGGGGAAGGGAACCCACCAGTAAGGGGGAGGGTGGCGGAGTTGATTCTAGAGATGGGGTTTAAAGCCTGTGATGTGTTTGCGTTGATCTGCCCAGTCGGCAGCTATGAATACGATTTGTCATTTGTAAAACCTGAAGGCCTGGACCTGTTTTGGGAGAGATATTGGAGGTGCAGGAGCCTTCAGCAGTGGAAAGGTTTGGTGGCAAAGGTGGTTTCCAGACAGCCTTTGATAAAATCGGTGACAATCCTGGTCCGGAATGAATCCATACCAGAGGCTGATTTGGTAGTTTGGCTACGCCGACATGGTGAGGTCCTCACCCCACTGCGGAAGGTCCTGGATGAGCATAGGATATGGACAGGGGCCTGGACGGTGTCAGTGCAATTGAGGGTGCTGGGCAATGTGGTTCAGCATCTTCCCTGCTCAGCCTTTCTGGGGAGAGATAGGCTGACCATTTTCTATCAAGGTCAGCCTAAAGTTTGTAACAAATGCGGAGAGAAAGGCCATTTTGCATCGTCCTGCACCATCAAGAAGTGCTCACTGTGCCAGGATTTTGGCCATTTGGCCAAAGAATGCACCGAGATTCGGTGTAATTTGTGCCAGCAGCTGGGTCATCCATACAGTCTGTGCCCAGAGGCACTACACAACCTGCCAGGACTGGAGGCTGAGCTGCAGAGGCTGGATAAAGAGGATGAGGCAGCTGATGCTAGGGAGGAAACTGTAGTTGTACCTCCTGTGTCTGTTGTGTCAGATTGTGTTTCCCCCAGTAATGTCACCCCTGAGTCTGTCCCCCCTGTCCCTAATCCTACAGTACGTAGATCCTCCAGACTGGCGGAAGCTGCTGGGGGGGCGGGTTTAGCTGATCTTCCCTCTCGGCCTACTCCACCTCCGGTACCTGTCCCCCGACAGCGCAAACGTGGTCAGGAGGTTGTGGGGGTGCCGGATGGGGGTGGAGCCGATGGGGCTCAGGGAGGGGTATCCATGTCCCATGTCTCACCTCCTGCTGGGGGGGATTCGGCTGATGAGGGGTGGGAGAGGGTGAAGGAGAAGAGGAAGAAGAAGAAGAAGAGGATGAGAAGAGCTGTCCTCTCTTCCTCAGAATCAGATCCAGGAGGGGTCCCTCTTGGCAATACTTTTTCAGTTTTGTCAGGTGATGAGATGGTATCGGATATATCCATTTCTCTATCATCTATGGATGAGGGGGAGTCACGTACTCTGAAGAGAGCTGTTTCGGGTGATGAGAGTGTGGTAGAGGTTAGGAAACGACTACCCCAATCATCCTGATGGCAGTTCCCACTCTGTTAAAGGTGGTGACCATTTACGTCGCCAGCATTAAATCTGCAAGAGCTCGTGATACGGCCTTATTTTTGCTCAGCGAGTTTGATGCTGAGATTTTATTTTTGCAAGAGACCTGGCTCAATACATTGGCCGATGTCTATCTAGCAAAAAGGGAGTGGAGATGTGGTCCCTCCTTTTGGTCTCTTGCGGCTGAACCTTGCAGCGGAGTTGCGGTCCTTTTTAAAACCGATATGGTAACGTGCCGGCGGGTGATTGAGGTAGAAATGGGGAGATGCATGGTCTTAGACGTCTCTGTTAGGGGGCAGGACCTGCGCCTGATCAATATCTATGGACCCCAGTCAAAATGGGGCAGGAAATGCCTCCTCACAAAGATCAAGCCCTTCCTTTTTACGTCCCAGCAGGTTGTCTTTGGAGGTGACTTTAACACCATAATTAGGCCTGAAGACAGGAGAGGCTCCATAGACAGGGGAGGCTCCATAGACAGGGGAGGCTCCATAGACAGGGGAGGCTCCATAGACAGGGGAGGCTCCATAGACAGGGGAGGCTCCATAGACAGGCTGGGTTATGATAGCGTTTTTCTCAGAGATTTGGTTAGACAGGCAGGCCTGGTAGATGTGCACATTAAGCACTGCCCTGGCAGCACGGGGTTCACATTTCAGAGAGGGAATAGTCAGAGCAGGATAGACAGGTTTTTTTTAAAGGAGAACTCTGCTTTCTCAGCTCCTGAGTTGAAGGCGGTGGAGTTCTCTGACCACTGTATGCTGTCTGTGACTCTGAATGCCTCGGACACTCCACCCAGGGGAAGGGGTGTCTGGAAACTGAATTCGGCTCTCCTGGAAGATGTAGAGGTAAGACAATCCTTTGAGGATTTTTTTCAGGCACAGGTTTCTATTCTGGACTTTTGCAGCAGTAAGTCAGAGTGGTGGGACCTTGTGAAACAAAAGGGCGATTGAACTTTTCAAGGCCATAAGTAAGAAGAAGCAGCTTGGTATGTATATTGCCTACCAGCATTTGCGGAGGAAGCTTGATCGTCTTGTCTCGTATGGAGGAGATCCAGGGGAGATCTCTGAAGTGAAGCTTCTTCTTAGGAAGTGTCAATACGACCGGCATGCCTCCTTGGTTCTGGAGAGGGATTATGGGAAATATCACTCACCTGATCCTTACCAGAACTGTAAGCAAGGCATAGCAGTTAAGACGGTCATTGGCCTGAAAGACAGTACGGGTTCCCTGATAAAGTCCAGATCAGGGATCTTGGAGATCTTTGGGTCGTATTATGCAGACCTCCTGGGAAGAAAGGACCTTAGCCGGGACAGGACGGAAAGCTTTCTGGATTCTACTCCAGGATTGGGAAATGGTGCATTGCTTTTGATGAATTTGACAGAACCAATTTCAGCGGATGAGGTAGTTCAGGCTATAGACAAGCTGGCTACCAAAAAATCGCCTGGGCCAGATGGATTGACAGCTGAATTTTACAAGTGTTTTAAGTCCATTCTGGCTCCCTTTTTAGCGGAGGTTTTTAATAGCTGTCTAGAAGAGGGTTCGCTCCCTCCCTCCATGAGGCAATCCGCTGTGATTCTTCTGTCAAAAGGTAAAGACCCCTCAATGATTGAGAACTGGCGCCCCATCAGTCTTCTCAATGTTGATAGAAAGATCTTGGCAAAGATTCTATTTTGGCGCTTGTCGTCAGTAGCAGGCGATTTGTTGTCCAGCCATCAGCACTGTTCGGTCCAAGGTAGAAGTACCTTTTCAGCAGTTTTGGCTATCCGGGAGGCTTTGGAACGATGCAGGGCTGCTGGATGGAGAAAGTACTTGCTGGCATTGGATCAGGCGAAAGCTTTTGATCGAGTGAATCATGAATATCTGTGGTTGCTGCTTGGTAGATACGGCCTGCAGGGGAGGTTTATAGATTGGCTGAAGACATTATATAAAGGGGCTGAGAGCTTCCCACTTGTTAATGGTTGGGTTGGGCGGCCTTTTGAGGTTGGCTCTGGTGTGCGCCAGGGATGTCCTTTGAGCCCCCTGCTATATGCTTTCACAAGCGACCCCTTTGTAAGAAGGCTAGAGGGCGCATCGTTGTGCGGGGTGCCTCTGGGCATTGCTGGTGTGCCGCCTTTGAAGGTCGTTGCCTATGCTGATGATGTGTCTGTTATTATCTCTGGGACTGAGGAGGCGCAGGAGGTGGTCTCTGTGATAGAGCAGTACACGGAGGCTTCTGGCTCTAAAGTCAACCATGAAAAGAGTGAAGTTTTCTGGATGGGCGAGGAGGGTGAAAGCTTCGAACTTCCGGATGCCTTCCCAGAGCCCCAGCAGGAAATTAAAATTTTGGGCATCAAATTTGGTCCTGGTGACTATGGTCATCGAAACTGGGAAAGCAGGTTGGTAGTTGCCAATGCCAAAGTAGCAAGCTGGAAGAGATGGAGGCTTTCCTTGAGAGAGAGGGTTGACTTGATCAAAACTTACCTGATCCCGATCTTTTTATATGTCAGCTTCGTCTGTATCTTGCCGGTATCTCTCTATGCACGGGTCTACAGCTGTTTTTTCCAACTGTTATGGGGAAATAGGCTGAACCTGATCAAACGCAATGTAACTTACCTGTCCAGGCGGGAGGGTGGCCTAGGAATGGTCAACCCGATAGTTTTCTTTTCTTTGCTCTTTTTAAAGTACAATCTTGGTAATATGTTAGCAGAGACCCCGCCGGGATGGGTGGGTATTTTTCAGTCTTGGTTTAGGCCTTTTCTGCATTGCTGGGAAGATGGCGGCCCAGTGAAAAGTCTGAGAGTCCGACATGGCAAGCTCCCGGCTTATGTTGCCCCGTGTCTGAAAATACTTCGGCAGTGGCAGGTGACAGTGGAGGATATCAGGTCCCTTCCCAGGAAGCTTCTAGGGGAGAGGATTTTGGCTTCTGCTTTCAGTGTGTCACTGGCCTTAAAGGATTGCCCAGGCTCCGTAATGAGGGAGGGATTGCGTTTAATTAACTTGGAGAGAATCCCTTTGAAGTTTAGGGATCAAGCCTGGCTCGCTTTCCATGGAAGGCTCTATGTGAGAGGGAACCTGAAGCACCTCCCTGTGGATGATCGGGATTGTCCTAGAGCAGAGTGTGTTGGTAAGGTGGAGTCTATGGACCACTTTCTGCTCCTGTGTCCCTTTAACATAGAGGTGTATAAAAGGGTGGGGAGGGCTCTGGGCATCCCCTTTCTCTATCACATGAGTTATGCAGAGTGGGTGTACGGGGCATTCCCGGCTCACTGGGACTTTGATTTGGATACACTTTTTCTAGTTAGTATAGTTGTCCATTACTTCACATGGGACGCACGATGTCAGATTACCCTGCGGAAGAAAGTCCTCCCTGTAGAGGTGGTGGTGCACGATATTCTGGGTGAGGTTGGGAAGATTCGGGGTCTTGAGAGGGTCAGAGAGCCTCGGGCGGTCTGGATAAGGGCGTGGAGGAATATCAGACCTGCCTTTGGTGAACTGTCCATCTCTGGGGGAGGGGCTCTTTCCTTATACTGTTCTTTTCACTCCCGTAGTTTTTGTTGATTAAGATCTTTTTTGAAGAAGGGCTGCATGCATAATGAGGGCGGGGCTGCATGCATAAGGGGGGCGGGGCTGCATGCATAAGGGGGGCGGGGTGGTTTCTTGACCTCACAGGTTTGATGTCTGGTGTAGTGATGTGAGTGGTAGTACGATTTATTTCCCCAATTATGTCATGTTCATTTTTGAGACGTTTGCTTTTGTCTGACAGCAGATTTTGCTATGTTTATTTTCGTTTTGCTGTAAATATATATAATTTTTTTATATTCTGTATAATATTTTATGTTTATTGATTGCGAGACTTTTAATAAAGAAAAATTGGGAAGAATGTCCCTCACATTGGGGGTCAGTGGGAAGAATGTCCCTTACATTGGTGGTCAGTGGGAAGAATGTCCCTTACATTGGTGGTCAGTGGGAAGAATGTCCCTTACATTGGTGATCAGTGGGAAGAATGTCCCTTACATTGGGGGTCAGTGGGAAGAATGTCCCTTACATTGGGGGTCAGTGGGAAGAATGTCCCTTACATTGGTGTCAGTGGGAAGAATGTCCCTTACATTGGTGGTCAGTGGGAAGAATGTCCCTTACATTGGGGGGTCAGTGGGAAGAATGTCCCTTACATTGGGGGTCAGTGGGAAGAATGTCCTTTACATTGGTGGTCAGTGGGAAGAATGTCCCTTACATTGGGGGTCAGTGGGAAGAATGTCCCTTACATTGGGGGTCAGTGGGAAGAATGTCCCTTACATTGGAGGTCAGTGGGAAGAATGTCCCTTACATTGGGGGTCAGTGGGAAAAATGTCCCTTACATTGGTGGTCGGTGGGAAGAATGTCCCTTACATTGGGGGTCAGTGGGAAGAATGTCCCTTACATTGGTGGTCAGTGGGAAGAATGTCCCTTAAATTGCAGGTCAGTGGGAAGAATGTCCCTTACATTGGGGGTCAGTGGGAAGAATGTCCCTTACATTGGGGGTCAGTGGGAAGAATGTTCCTTACATTGGGAGTCAGTGGGAAGAATGTCCCTTACATTGGGGGTCAGTGGGAAGAATGTCCCTTACATTGGGGGTCAGTGGGAAGAATGTCCCTTACATTGGGGATCAGTGGGAAGAATGTCCCTTACATTGGGGGTCAGTGGGAAGAATGTCCCTTACATTGGGGGTCAGTGGGAAGAATGTCCCTTACATTGGTGATCAGTGGGAAGAATGCCCCTTACATTGGGGGTCAGTGGGAAGAATGTCCCTTACATTGGTGATCAGTGGGAAGAATGTCCCTTACATTGGGGGTCAGTGGGAAGAATGTCCCTTACATTGGGGGGTCAGTGGGAAGAATGTCCCTTACATTGGGGGTCAGTGGGAAGAATGTCCCTTACATTGGGGGGGTCAGTGAGAAGAATGTCCCTTACATTGGGGGTCAGTGGGAAGAATGTCCCTTACATTGGTGATCAGTGGGAAGAATGTCCCTTACATTGGGGATCAGTGGGAAGAATGTCCCTTACATTGGGGGTCAGTGGGAAGAATGTCCCTTACATTGGGGGTCAGTGGGAAGAATGTCCCTTACATTGGGGGTCAGTGGGAAGAATGTCCCTTACATTGGGGGTCGGTGGGAAGAATGTCCCTTACATTGGGGGGTCAGTGGGAAGAATGTCCCTTACATTGGAGGGTCAGTGGGAAGAATGTCCCTTACATTGGGGGTCAGTGGAAGGCGGTTGATAATGTCTGGACCGGAGTCTGTGAATCCACTGAAGTGCTATGAATGGGATTGGATGATGAATGGGGATCAGTCGATGTTGGATGTGGAGCCCGGCTAGTATACGGTATATACTGCAGACGTGACGGGTTTCGGGGCAACAATATGAATGAAATGGGGATTGTTATCTCTGCCAGCGATTGGTGATGTCTGAGGGGTCCGAGTTCCATATTCATAATGCAGAATATTGCCAAAGGAATAGAAGACGGTGAAACGTATAATATACCCCCCCACCCCGTCTACTACTGATACCCCCCCTGAAACCCCCCCGTCCACTACCGATACCCCCCCCGTCTACTACTGATACCCCCCCTGAAACCCCCCCGTCCACTACCGATACCCCCCCGTCCACTACCGATACCCCCCGTCTACTACCGATACCCCCCCCGTCTACTACCGATACCCCCCCCGTCTACTACCGATACCCCCCACGAAACCCCCCCCGTCCACTACCGATACCCCCCCGTCTACTACTGATACCCCCCCCTGAAACCCCCCCGTCCACTACCGATACCCCCCCGTCCACTACCGATACCCCCCCGTCTACTACCGATACCCCCCCGTCTACTACTGATACCCCCCCCTGAAACCCCCCCGTCCACTACCGATACCCCCCCGTCTACTACCGATACCCCCCCCCCGTCTACTACCGATACCCCCCCGTCTACTACCGATACCCCCCACGAAACCCCCCCGTCCACTACCGATACCCCCCCGTCTACTACTGATACCCCCCCCTGAAACCCCCCCCGTCCACTACCGATACCCCCCCGTCTACTACCGATACCCCCCCGTCTACTACCGATACCCCCCGTCTACTACCGATACCCCCCGTCTACTACCGATACCCCCCCCGTCTACTACCGATACCCCCCCGTCTACTACCGATACCCCCCACGAAACCCCCCGTCCACTACCGATACCCCCCCCGTCCACTACCGATACCCCCCGTCTACTACCGATACCCCCCACGAAACCCCCCCGTCCACTACCGATACCCCCCGTCTACTACCGATACCCCCCCGTCCACTACCGATACCCCCCCCGTCCACTACCGATACCCCCCCGTCCACTACCGATACCCCCCCGTCCACTACCGATACCCCCCCGTCTACTACCGATACCCCCCCGTCCACTACCGATACCCCCCGTCCACTACCGATACCCCCTGTCCACTACCGATACCCCCCCGTCTACTACCGATACCCCCCGTCTACTACCGATACCCCCCCGTCCACTACCGATACCCCCCCGTCCACTACCGATACCCCCCCGTCTACTACCGATACCCCCCCGTCTACTACCGATACCCCCCACGAAACCCCCCGTCCACTACCGATACCCCCCCCGTCCACTACCGATACCCCCCCGTCCACTACCGATACCCCCTGTCCACTACCGATACCCCCCCGTCCACTACCGATACCCCCCCGTCCACTACCGATACCCCCCCGTCCACTACCGATACCCCCCGTCCACTACCGATACCCCTGTCCACTACCGATACCCCCCCGTCTACTACCGATACCCCCCCGTCCACTACCGATACCCCCTGTCCACTACCGATACCCCCCCGTCCACTACCGATACCCCCCCGTCTACTACCGATACCCCCCCGTCCACTACCGATACCCCCTGTCCACTACCGATACCCCCCTTCCACTACCGATACCCCCCCGTCTACTACCGATACCCCCCCGTCTACTACCGATACCCCCCCGTCTACTACCGATACCCCCCCGTCCACTACCGATGCCCCCCTTCCACTACCGATGCCCCCCGTCTACTACCGATGCCCCCCGTCTACTACCGATACCCCCCCGTCTACTACCGATACCCCCCCCGTCTACTACCGATACCCCCCGTCCACTACCGATACCCCCCTTCCACTACCGATGCCCCCCGTCTACTACCGATGCCCCCCGTCTACTACCGATGCCCCCCGTCTACTACCGATGCCCCCCGTCTACTACCGATTGCCCCCCGTCCACTACCGATACCCCCCATCCACTACCGATACCCCCCCTTGCACTACTGATACCCCCCCTGTCCACTACCAATAACCCCCCCCTTCCACTACTGATACCCCCCTTGTCCACTACCAATAACCCCCCCATCCACTACCGATACCCCCCCTTGTCCGCTACCGATATTTCCCCCCCTTCCACTACCGATACCCCCCTTCCACTACCGATACCCCCCCTTGTCCGCTACCGATACCCCCCCCTGTCCACTACCAATAACCCCCCCCCTGTCCACTACTGATACCCCCCCTTCCACTACTGATACCCCCCCCCCGTCCGCTACCAATATTTCCCCCCCTTCCACTACCGATAACCCCCCCCATGCAGTATGCTATATCTTTTAAGACCAACCTCACCTCCCCCATCCACTACCAATAACTCCCCCCCCATCCACTACCGATAACTCCCCCCCCCATCCACTACCAATAACTCCCCCCCCATCCACTACCAATAACTCCCCCCCATCCACTACCAATAACTCCCTCCCCATCCACTACCGATAACTCCCCCCCCATCCACTACCAATAACTCCCCCCTATCCACTACCGATAACTCCCCCCCATCCACTACCGATAACTCCCCCCCCATCCACTACCGATAACTCCCCCCCCATCCACTACCGATAACTCCCCCCCCATCCACTACCGATAACTCCCCCCCCATCCACTACCGATAACTCCCCCCCCCCCCATCCACTACCGATAACTCCCCCCCATCCACTACCGATAACTCCCCCCCATCCACTACCGATAACTCCCCCCCATCCACTACCGATAACTCCCCCCATCCACTACCGATAACTCCCCCCCCATCCACTACCGATAACTCCCCCCCCATCCACTACCAATAACTCCCCCCCCATCCACTACCAATAACTCCCCCCCCATCCACTACCAATAACTCCCCCCCCCCCCCATCCACTACCAATAACTCCCCCCCATCCACTACCAATAACTCCCCCCCCATCCACTACCAATAACTCCCCCCCCCCCCATCCACTACCAATAACTCCCCCCCCCCCCATCCACTACCAATAACTCCCCCCCCATCCACTACCAATAACTCCCCCCCCATCCACTACCAATAACTCCCCCCCCCCATCCACTACCAATAACTCCCCCCCCCCCATCCACTACCAATAACTCCCCCCCCCATCCACTACCAATAACTCCCCCCCCCCATCCACTACCAATAACTCCCCCCCCCCATCCACTACCAATAACTCCCCCCCCCCCCCCATCCACTACCAAAACCCCCCCCCCCCCCCATCCACTACCAATAACTCCCCCCCCCCCATCCACTACCAATAACTCCCCCCCCCATCCACTACCAATAACTCCCCCCCCCCCCCCCCCATTACCAATAACCTCCCTTGTCCACTACCAATATTCCCTCCACCAGCAGTATTTGCTCCATCTAAGGCCCCGCCCCGCCCCGCCCCGCCCCCACCAATGTATTCTCTACCCATCATTACTGTTATAAAGGTTGTGAGAAGCACAATGGGGCTCAGGGTGAGATTTCTGCTGCTGCTCCTAATTTTGAGATATGAATTGTGTGCCGGAAATAATTCCACCAACAACTGTCCAGTACAACCACCTCCCTCATCTCTGTGTATTGCAGGGCGGAGCTTCACCTTTTATACATAGAGAACAACAGAGTCCATGTCACTATTACAGTCACATTCTAAAAGGCACATTTTACTCGGCTGAAATATGGGAGAAATGTGGAAACTTGAAGCTTCTCGCCCGTTATCTCCTCACCCCCCCCCCCCCACATACTCCAAGTCTAAGGTCCTGTCAGTGCGAAGGGGGGGTTGGGAGCATCGCTCTGAGCAAACAAGTAGGAGGACTGCAAAGCCCAGCAGACAATATATATATAAATATACAACACATATAATTAGAAATATAAAAAGTATAAAAGTAAATATGTATAAAATGTGTATTTTAAACAGGAAACAGAATAGGCATTTTACCAAATCCATCACAGACCCCCCACCAGTGGAATTATCCAACAAGGTTTCCCCCTCTCTGCACCCCCAGTGGGGAGATTCCCCCCTCTCTGCGCCCCCGGTACGGAGATTCCCCCCTCTGCACCCCCAGTGGGGAGATTCCCCCCTCTCTGCACCCCCGGTACAGAGATTCCCCCCTCTCTGCGCCCCCGGTACAGAGATTCCCCCCTCTCCGCCCCCAGTGGGGAGATTCCCCCCTCACTGCGCCCCCGGTACAGAGATTCCCCCCTCTCTGCACCCCCGGTACAGAGATTCCCCCCTCTCCGCCCCCAGTGGGGAGATTCCCCCCTCTCTGCACCCCCGGTACAGAGATTCCCCCCTCTCTGCGCCCCTGGTACAGAGATTCCCCCCTCTCTGCACCCCCAGTGGGGAGATTCCCCCCTCTCTGCGCCCCCCGGTGGGGAGATTCCCCCTCTCTGCGCCCCCCGGTGGGGAGATTCCCCCTCTCTGCGCCCCCCGGTGGGGAGATTCCCCCTTCTCTGCGCCCCCCGGTGGGGAGATTCCCCCTCTCTGCGCCCCCCGGTGGGGAGATTCCCCCCTCTCTGCGCCCCAGTGGGGAGATTCCCCCTTTCTGCGCCCCCCCCCCCCGGTGGGGAGATTCCCCCTCTCTGCGCCCCGGTGGGGAGATTCCCCCCTCTCTGCGCCCCAGTGGGGAGATTCCCCCTCTCTGCGCCCCGGTGGGGAGATTCCCCCTCTCTGCGCCCCCCGGTGGGGAGATTCCCCCTTCTCTGCGCCCCCCGGTGGGGAGATTCCCCCTCTCTGCGCCCCCCGGTGGGGAGATTCCCCCCTCTCTGCGCCCCAGTGGGGAGATTCCCCCTTTCTGCGCCCCCCCCCGGTGGGGAGATTCCCCCCTCTCTGCGCCCCGGTGGGGAGATTCCCCCCTCTCTGCGCCCCAGTGGGGAGATTCCCCCTCTCTGCGCCCCGGTGGGGAGATTCCCCCTCTCTGCCCACCCTCTCTATTTTTCTTGTTTACCATTATCACTGAAAGTAAAAGATGGGACAGAAAGTGAAGATAAATCTCCCCAATGGGGACACAGATGGCAAATAACAAGCCTGAGGGGTTATAACCCCCCTCCCCCCTCCCCCACACACACTGGGCATTTACAGTTGTGTCCAAAATTATTCAACCCCCAATGCTGTAAAGGGGTTTAGGGACTATAGTGTACATTTGGAATTGTATTCAGAATCAAATCCTACAAGGACGTTGTAACTACCCAAATGCAACTAAAATGACATCAATTGTTTATGTAATACAGTAGTAAATGGTTCTTATGTGGTTTCTTCATTGCCACAATTATTCAACCCCTTAAAGACTACCACTCTGAAGAACAGAGGTTCATACAGGTGCTTTCCATCAGGTATTGAAAAACACCTGTGGATGTCACCGAGCAGCAATCAAGCATAATAAGCACCAATTAGGCAGCTTTAAAATGACTGTGATACTCAGCTCCTTCTAGACATTTACTGGTGTGGTTACAAACATGGTGAAGGCAAGAGAATGGTCCAGGAAGACAAGAGAAGAGGTGATTTCTCTTCACAGGAAGGGCAATGGCTATAAGAAGATTGCAAAGATGTTAAACCATACCAAGAGACACCTTAGGAAGCATCATTCGCAAATTCAAGGCAAAGGGCACTGTTGAAACGCTACCTGGTCGTGGCAGAAAGAAGATGCTGACTTCGACTGCTGTGCGCTACCTGAAGCGTAGAGTGGAGAGAAGTCCCCGTGTGACTGCTGAGGAACTGAGAAAAGATTTGTCAGATGTGGGTACAGAAGTTTCAGCCCAGACAATAAGACGCACACTGCGTAATGAAGGCCTCCGTGCCAGAACTCCCAGGCGTACCCCCTTGCTGTCTCCAAAGAATAAGAAGAGTCGACTGCAGTATGCCAAAAGCCATGTGGACCAAACCACAAAAGTTGTGGGATAGTGTTCTGTGGACTGATGAAACAAAATTAGAACTGTTTGGCCCATGGATCAACGCTATGTTTGGAGGAGGAAGAACAAGGCCTTTGATGAAAAGAACACCTTGCCTACTGTGAAGCATGGTGGAGGGTCAATCATGCTTTGGGGCTGTTTTGCTTCTGCAGGTACAGGGAAGCTTCAGCGTGTGCAAGGTACCATGAATTCTCTTCAGTACCAGGAGATATTGGATGGAAACGTGATGCAGTCCGTCACACACCTGAGGCTTGGGAGACGTTGGACCTTTCAACAGGACAATGATCCCAAGCATACCTCCAAGTCCACTAGAGCATGGTTGCAGAGGAAAGGCTGGAACATTTTGGAGTGGCCATCGCAGTCACCAGACTTAAATCCGATTGAGAACCTCTGGTGGGACTTAAAGAAAGCAGTTGCAGTGCGCAAGCCTAAGAATGTGACTGAACTGGAGGCCTTTGCCCATGAAGAATGGGCGAAGATACCCGTAGATCGCTGCAAGACACTTGTGTCAAGCTATGCTTCACGTTTAAAAGCTGTTATAACTGTAAAAGGATGCTGTACTAAGTACTAAGATTGAATGTCACTTGGGGGTTGAATAAAACTGATAATGCTGTGAGCACAGAAAAAGACATTTGTGGTTATTTCATTATAACTGTTATGTTATATTTGTCTGACCTACAAGTGCCTCTTTAATGTAAATGTAAGCAAGATGACTGAATGATCAAAAGCAATGTCAAACTGGCCAAAACACTCAATTTCAGTGGGGGTTGAATAATTTTGGTCACAACTGTATGTCAGGCAAACCTTTTCTGTAATGTTGAATGGAGGAGGAGGGGTGAGACCCCCTCTCTGTGTCCCCGGTAGGGAGATTCCCCCTCTCTGTGTCCCCGGTAGGGAGATTCCCCCTCTCTGTGTCCCCGGTAGGGAGATTCCCCCCCTCTGTGTCCCCCGGTAGGGAGATTCCCCCCCTCTGTGTCCCCGGTAGGGAGATTCCCCCCCTCTGTGTCCCCGGTAGGGAGATTCCCCCCCTCTGTGTCCCCGGTAGGGAGATTCCCCCCCTCTGTGTCCCCGGTAGGGAGATTCTCGCTCCATATCAGCAGAACTTCCACCCCCCCAGTGACACTGGCCATTTGGTATCTCGCTCCATATCAGACCCCCCAGTGACACCGGCCATGCAGTATGATGACAGTATCAGCAGTCATCCCCCCCATCACCTGGATCAGAGGCACCAGGAGCAGCACACAGCCGAGGTTCATCCTGGAGACGACTTGCAGCAACTCGTCTCTAGAAGAGTCTGGACTGAGCTCCTCCGATCCCCTCCCCCAGCATAGGGATGTGGCAGTAGAGAAGCCTTCCAGCTGTTTACCAATTACAGATGTGAGAGGGCGGAGCTGCAATGGAGGCTTCGGGGGCCCCAATCACTTAGAGGCCGGAGAGTTAGGTCAATGGCTTGTATGACCCGACGCGTCGGGCGAGACCCCAGCCCGTAGGTGGGGGAGGAAGACACATGTGCACCGTCCAGCCCCGCTACTGGGTACCTGTAGAACTCTATGAGAGGGTGACAAGTGCTGCAGCTGGACGGCGGACTTAGCGCTCCCAATGTTCAGTATGGGCTCCAGGATAAATGGCGGGGACACACGAAGCCTACAATCCCCTACTGGGGACACAGGAAGTCTACATTCCCCTACCGGGGACACAGGAAGTCTACATTCCCTACCGGGGACACAGGAAGTCTACATTCCCCTACCGGGGACACAGGAAGTCTACATTCCCCTACCGGGGACACAGGAAGTCTACATTCCCCTACCGGGGACACAGGAAGTCTACATTCCCCTACCGGGGACACAGGAAGCCTACATTCCCCTACCGGGGACACAGGAAGTCTACATTCCCCTAACGGGGACACAGGAAGTCTACATTCCCCTACCGGGGACATAGGAAGTCTACATTCCCCTACCGGGGACACAGGAAGTCTACATTCCCCTTCCGGGGACACAGGAAGCCTACATTCCCCTTCCGGGGACACAGGAAGCCTACATTCCCCTACCGGGGACACAGGAAGTCTACATTCTGGGCATTGGGAGCGCTCAGTCTGCCGTCCAGCTGCAGCACTTGTCACCCAGTAGCGGGGCCGGATGGTGCACATGTGTCCTCCTCCCCCACATACACAGCAGGGTCTCCCCCACCGGATATACAGTTGTGTCCAAAATTATTCAACCCCCACTGAAATTGAGTGTTTTGGCCAGTTTGACATTGCTTTTGATCATTCAGTCATCTTGCTTACATTTACATTAAAGAGGCACTTGTAGGTCAGACAAATATAACATAACAGTTATAATGAAATAACCACAAATGTCTTTTCTGTGCTCACAGCATTATCAGTTTTATTCAACCCCCAAGTGACATTCAATCTTAGTACTTAGTACAGCATCCTTTTACAGTTATAACAGCTTTTAAACGTGAAGCATAGCTTGACACAAGTGTCTTGCAGCGATCTACGGGTATCTTCGCCCATTCTTCATGGGCAAAGGCCTCCAGTTCAGTCACATTCTTAGGCTTGCGCACTGCAACTGCTTTCTTTAAGTCCCACCAGAGGTTCTCAATCGGATTTAAGTCTGGTGACTGCGATGGCCACTCCAAAATGTTCCAGCCTTTCCTCTGCAACCATGCTCTAGTGGACTTGGAGGTATGCTTGGGATCATTGTCCTGTTGAAAGGTCCAACGTCTCCCAAGCCTCAGGTGTGTGACGGACTGCATCACGTTTCCATCCAATATCTCCTGGTACTGAAGAGAATTCATGGTACCTTGCACACGCTGAAGCTTCCCTGTACCTGCAGAAGCAAAACAGCCCCAAAGCATGATTGACCCTCCACCATGCTTCACAGTAGGCAAGGTGTTCTTTTCATCAAAGGCCTTGTTCTTCCTCCTCCAAACATAGCGTTGATCCATGGGCCCAAACAGTTCTAATTTTGTTTCATCAGTCCACAGAACACTATCCCACAACTTTTGTGGTTTGTCCACATGGCTTTTGGCATACTCTTCTTATTCTTTGGAGACAGCAAGGGGGTACGCCTGGGAGTTCTGGCACGGAGGCCTTCATTACGCAGTGTGCGTCTTATTGTCTGGGCTGAAACTTCTGTACCCACATCTGACAAATCTTTTCTCAGTTCCTCAGCAGTCACACGGGGACTTCTCTCCACTCTACGCTTCAGGTAGCGCACAGCAGTCGAAGTCAGCATCTTCTTTCTGCCACGACCAGGTAGCGTTTCAACAGTGCCCTTTGCCTTGAATTTGCGAATGATGCTTCCTAAGGTGTCTCTTGGTATGTTTAACATCTTTGCAATCTTCTTATAGCCATTGCCCTTCCTGTGAAGAGAAATCACCTCTTCTCTTGTCTTCCTGGACCATTCTCTTGCCTTCACCATGTTTGTAACCACACCAGTAAATGTCTAGAAGGAGCTGAGTATCACAGTCATTTTAAAGCTGCCTAATTGGTGCTTATTATGCTTGATTGCTGCTCGGTGACATCCACAGGTGTTTTCAATACCTGATGGAAAGCACCTGTATGAACCTCTGTTCTTCAGAGTGGTAGTCTTTAAGGGGTTGAATAATTGTGGCAATGAAGAAACCACATAAGAACCATTTACTACTGTATTACATAAACAATTGATGTCATTTTAGTTGCATTTGGGTAGTTACAACGTCCTTGTAGGATTTGATTCTGAATACAATTCCAAATGTACACTATAGTCCCTAAACCCCTTTACAGCATTGGGGGTTGAATAATTTTGGTCACAACTGTATGAATGAATGTGAGGAGTGCGCCTCCCTCTGGGCTCTCTGGGTAATACACTGCAAGTCCACTCAGACTATAATCCATAGGGAGCCGGGCAATGCAGATCCTTTCTGTTCTGTCCCCGGTAGGGAGATTCCCTCCTCTGTGTCCCCGGTAGGGAGATTCCCTCCTCTGTGTCCCCGGTAGGGAGATTCCCCCTCTGTGTCCCCGGTAGGGAGATTCCCCCTCTGTGTCCCCGGTAGGGAGATTCCCTCCTCTGTGTCCCCGGTAGGGAGATTCCCCCTCTGTGTCCCCGGTAGGGAGATTCCCTCCTCTGTGTCCCCGGTAGGGAGATTCCCCCTCTGTGTCCCCGGTAGGGAGATTCCCTCCTCTGTGTCCCCGGTAGAGAGATTTCCCCTTTAACTTGTTTATTATGTAACTTGGTTTCTCTCTCTGCAGTTCCCTCCTGTTTAGTGCTAGTTAGTTCAGTTGTAGCTAGCCCCTCCCCACTTCTTCCATGTTCCCTCAGTGTTGGTGCTGTGAAGGGCGGGGCTCCGCCTGGATGAAACTGCGTTAGTTGTAAAGGCTGAAGGCGCATTCTATGCAGGAAGGTGAACATCCTCCTGTGTGCCCCCCCCCGCCCCCCAATACTTACCTGAGCCTCATCCCAATCCTCCTGTGTGCCCCCCCGCCCCCCAATACTTACCTGAGCCTCATCCCAATCCTCCTGTGTGCCCCCCCGCCCCCCAATACTTACCTGAGCCCCATCCCCAATCCTCCTGTGTACCCCCCAATACTTACCTGAGCCCCATCCCCAATCCTCCTGTGTGCCCCCCAATACTTACCTGAGCCTCATACCAATCCTCCTGTGTGCCCCCCAATACTTACCTGAGCCTCATCCCAATCCTCCTGTGTGCCCCCCAATACTTACCTGAGCCTCATACCAATCCTCCTGTGTGCCCCCCAATACTTACCTGAGCCTCATCCCAATCCTCCTGTGTGCCCCCTGCCCCCCAATACTTACCTGAGCCCCATCCCAATCCTCCTGTGTGCCCCCTGCCCCCCAATACTTACCTGAGCCCCATCCCCAATCCTCCTGTGTGCCCCCCCGCCCCCCAATACTTACCTGAGCCTCATCCCAATCCTCCTGTGTGCCCCCCAATACTTACCTGAGCCTCATCCCAATCCTCCTGTGTGCCCCCCAATACTTACCTGAGCCCCATCCCCAATCCTCCTGTGTACCCCCCAATACTTACCTGAGCCCCATCCCAATCCTCCTGTGTGCCCCCCAATACTTACCTGAGCCTCATACCAATCCTCCTGTGTGCCCCCCAATACTTACCTGAGCCTCATCCCAATCCTCCTGTGTGCCCCCCAATACTTACCTGAGCCTCATCCCAATCCTCCTGTGTGCCCCGCCCCCCAATACTTACCTGAGCCCCATCCCAATCCTCCTGTGTGCCCCCGCCCCCCAATACTTACCTGAGCCCCATCCCCAATCCTTCTGTGTGTCCCCCAATACTTACCTGAGCCTCAACCCAATCCTCCTGTGTGCCCCCCAATACTTACCTGAGCCTCATCCCAATCCTCCTGTGTGCCCCCTGCCCCCCAATACTTACCTGAGCCCCATCCCCAATCCTCCTGTGTGCCCCCGCCCCCCAATACTTACCTGAGCCCCATCCCAATCCTCCTGTGTGCCCCCTGCCCCCCAATACTTACCTGAGCCCCATCCCCAATCCTCCTGTGTGCCCCCGCCCCCCAATACTTACCTGAGCCTCATCCCAATCCTCCTGTGTGCCCCCCAATAGTTACCTGAGCCTCATCCCAATCCTCCTGTGTGCCCCCCAATACTTACCTGAGCCCCATCCCCAATCCTCCTGTGTGCCCCCCAATACTTACCTGAGCCTCATACCAATCCTCCTGTGTGCCCCCCAATACTTACCTGAGCCTCATCCCAATCCTCCTGTGTGCCCCCCAATACTTACCTGAGCCTCATCCCAATCCTCCTGTGTGCCCCCTGCCCCCCAATACTTACCTGAGCCCCATCCCAATCCTCCTGTGTGCCCTCTGCCCCCCAATACTTACCTGAGCCCCATCCCCAATCCTCCTGTGTGCCCCCGCCCCCCAATACTTACCTGAGCCCCATCCCAATCCTCCTGTGTGCTCTCTGCCCCCCAATACTTACCTGAGCCCCATCCCCAATCCTCCTGTGTGCCCCCGCCCCCCAATACTTACCTGAGCCCCATCCCGATCCAACGGTGTGCACAGCAGACTTGGCTGCCCCGGGTCTCTGCCTCCTCATTGGCTGAGATAGCAAGCAGGAGCCATTGGTTCCCGCTGCTGTCAATCACAGCCAGTCAGCCAATGAGGAGAGAGAGGAGGTGGGGCCGAGCTGTGGCTCTGTGTGTGTGTGCCTGCTGTGGGGGAGGGTCTGTGGGACCCGAGAAGAGGAGGATCTGGGCTGCCATCACACACAGCAGGTAAGTACAGACATACAAGAAGCTGAAGAGTGAAGCTGCCTGTGGATGGTGCCGAGTCGGCAGGTGACTATACTGTCTGCACAGACTGGGTCTAAGGAGGTCAATGCATGGAGTGTCCTCTGAAACAGAACAGCTTGTCCTATGAGAAGTCCATGCCTTGTGTAATATGGGGGTGTTCAGTGCTCTGACTTTCCCCATTTTATTGGCCCCTGTAGGTGTGCTGCGGGGCCACAGAGGAGCCGTGTGAGCCGGGATTCAGTGAGCAGCGGTATGCTTTCACCACGACCCGCAAGGTTCTGGAAAGAGGACGAGTCCTGGGCAAAGGTGAGAGGCACACATCGAATCCCACTGCAGGACCGAGGACCGGTGTCAGACACGTGCGCTTCCTCCCACTGACACCAATGATGGGGCACTATTCCTCCCACTGACACCAATGATGGAGCACTATTCCTCCCACTGACACCAATGATGGGGCACTATTCCCCCCACTGACACCAATGATGGAGCACTATTCCTCCCACTGACACCAATGATGGAGCACTATTCCTCCCACTGACACCAATGATGGGGCACTATTCCTCCCACTGACACCAATGATGGGACACCATTCCTCCCACTGACACCAATGATGGGACACCATTCCTCCCACTGACACCAATGATGGGGCGCCATTCCTCCCACTGACACCAATGATGGGCACTATTCCTCCCACTGACACCAATGATGGGGCACTATTCCTCCCACTGACACCAATGATGGGGCACTATTCCTCCCACTGACACCAATGATGGGGCACTATTCCTCCCACTGACAGCAATGATGGGGCACTATTCCTCCCACTGACACCAATGATGGGGCACTATTCCTCCCACTGCCACCAATGATGGGACACTATTCCTCCCACTGACACCAATGATGGGACACCATTCCTCCCACTGACACCAATGATGGGACACCATTCCTCCCACTGACACCAATGATGGGGCACTATTCCTCCCACTGACACCAATGATGGGACACCATTCCTCCCACTGACACCAATGATGGGGCACTATTCCTCCCACTGACACCAATGATGGGGCACTATTCCTCCCACTGACACCAATGATGGGGCACTATTCCTCCCACTGACACCAATGATGGGCACTATTCCTCCCACTGACACCAATGATGGGGCACTATTCCTCCCACTGACACCAATGATGGGGCACTATTCCTCCCACTGACACCAATGATGGGGCACTATTCCTCCCACTGACACCAATGATGGGGCACTATTCCTCCCACTGACACCAATGATGGGGCACTATTCCTCCCACTGACACCAATGATGGGGGACTACTCCTCCCACTGCTAAGGACACAGCTGACAGCTGACGAGTCATCCGTTGCTAAGGATGCGGCGGCCGGCTTCCTTAACAACCAGCTACTGTGTGATAAATCAGTGCATGAAAATATGCAACAATTACCGCAATAATGAACGAGTTTTGTAACTCTCAGTGAATTGACCGCATTGTGACATTCCTGTTCAGGAGACGCCAGACGATGGCGCTAGAGAAGCCGCAAATACGAAGAATGTTCGGAATCCCCTTTAGGCCGACATCTGGTGGAACGCAGGATTTGTGGGGGGATTCCGGACCCCATGACAGGAACACGTTATATATAATGTACATGGAGGAAATGTCCTGAAAATCCGGTGTCACAATGGTGTCACTCCACGGTGCTTGCTGTGTGTTGGCATTGGGGTGGGGAGAAGAATGTGTTTGACACCATCATCCACCACCGTCCTGCACCACCACCATCATCCACCACCACCATCATCCACCACCACCATCATCCACCACCACCATCATCCACCACCACCATCATCCACCACCACCATCATCCACCTCCACCATCATCCACCACCACCATCATCCACCTCCACCATCATCCACCACCATCATCCACCACCACCATCATCCACCTCCACCATCATCCACCACCGTCCTGCACCACCACCATCATCCACCACCACCATCCACCACCACCATCATCCACCACCGTCCTGCACCACCACCGTCATCCACCACCGTCATCCACCACCACCATCATCCACCACCACCATCATCCACCACCACCACCATCATCCACCACCGTCCTGCACCACCACCATCATCCACCACCGTCCTGCACCACCACCATCATCCACCACCACCATCATCCACCACCGTCCTGCACCACCACCGTCATCCACCACCACCATCATCCACCACCACCATCCACCACCACCATCATCCACCACCGTCCTGCACCACCACCGTCATCCACCACCACCATCATCCACCACCACCATCATCCACCACCGTCCTGCACCACCACCATCATCCACCTCCACCATCATCCACCTCCACCATCATCCACCACCACCATCATCCACCTCCACCATCATCCACCTCCACCATCATCCACCTCCACCATCATCCACCACCACCATCATCCACCTCCACCATCATCCACCTCCACCATCATCCACCTCCACCATCATCCACCACCGTCCTGCACCACCACCATCATCCACCACCACCATCATCCACCACCGTCCTGCACCACCACCGTCATCCACCACCACCATCATCCACCACCACCATCATCCACCACCACCATCATCCACCACCACCATCATCCACCTCCACCATCATCCACCACCACCATCATCCACCTCCACCATCATCCACCACCACCATCATCCACCTCCACCATCATCCACCTCCACCATCATCCACCACCACCATCATCCACCTCCACCATCATCCACCTCCACCATCATCCACCTCCACCATCATCCACCTCCACCATCATCCACCTCCACCATCATCCACCTCCACCATCATCCACCTCCACCATCATCCACCACCACCATCATCCACCACCACCACCATCATCCACCACCATCATCCACCACCATCCTGCACCATCATCCACCACTGTCCTGCACCACCATCATCCACCACCGTCCTGCACCACCACTACCATCATCCACCACCGTCCTGCACCACCACCATCATCCACCACCATCCTGCACCATCATCCACCACCACCACCACCACCACCATCATCCACCACCATCCTGCACCATCATCCACCACCGTCCTGCACCACCACCATCATCCACCACCGTCCTGCACCACCATCATCCACCACCACCATCCTGCACCACCATCCACCATCATCCACCACCGTCACCATCATCCACCACCGTCCTGCACCACCACCCCATCATACACCACCACCACCATCATCCACCACCACCATCATCCACCACCATCCTGCACCACCATCATCCACCACCACCATCCTGCACCACCATCATCCACCACCGTCACCATCATCCACCACCGTCCTGCACCACCACCCCATCATACACCACCACCACAATCATCCACCCCATCATCCACCACCACCATCATCCACCCCATCATCATCCACCCCATCATCCACCACCACCATCATCCACCACCGTCACCATCACCATCATCCACCACCGTCCTGCACCACCACCCCATCATCCACCCCATCATCCACCACCATCCACCCCATCATCCACCACCAGCACCCTCTTCTTCCCAGGCCCCCCCTGTGTGCCCCCCACCCCCGCGGTGCTGCCGACTTCCCTCTGTTCCTTCTCACTGTCAGCTGCAAGCACACAAAAGGGTTTAGAACAGCAGCCCTGATTTGGGGTTGTATCATTTATTTCATTTTTTTATTTATACTTTTTGCCTTTTTCAGAATTTACACATTTTTCTGATTGGATTTGATGGATAAATCCTGGGGTGCTCTGGGGTGACACTGCAGCATGTGGGGTCCTGCATCTTCTCCCGCACCTCTCATGGTCCCATATCCCCAGTGCAGGGACCGGCCTCACAGAGAGGAAACCTATCCTCCTACAACGTTGTACCTGTTTACCTACAGTTGTCTGTCCCCTACATCCAGGGCCGGGACAAGGGGTAGGCAAGAGGGACAGCTGCCCTGGGCGCCATGGTGATTTGGGGGGAATTTGAACTAGGGGGGTGGATTTTTGTTAGGAAGGGGATTTGGGGGGATTTGTACTGGAAGAGGGGGATTTGGAGGAGGGAGAGGATTTGGGCTAGAAGGGATTTATTCTCAGAGGGGATATTTGAGGGGTAGAGGATTTGGGCTGGGGGGGGGGGGGATTTGGGCTGGGAGGGAGAGGATTTGGGCTGGGAGGGAGAGGATTTGGGCTGGGAGGGAGAGGATTTGGGCTGGGAGGGGGGATTTGGGGAGGGAGAGGATTTGGGCTGGGAGGGGGGATTTGGGGAGGGAGAGGATTTGGGCTGGGAGGAGGGATTTGGGGAGGGAGAGGATTTGGGCTGGGAGGGGGGATTTGGGGAGGGAGAGGATTTGGGCTGGGAGGGGGGATTTGGGGAGGGAGAGGATTTGGGCTGGGAGGGGGGATTTGGGGAGGGAGAGGATTTGGGCTGGGAGGGGGGATTTGGGGAGGGAGAGGATTTGGGCTGGGAGAGAGGATTTGGGCTGGGAGGGGGGATTTGGGGAGGGAGAGGATTTGGGCTGGGAGGGGGGATTTGGGGAGGGAGAGGATTTGGGCTGGGAGGGGGGATTTGGGGAGGGAGAGGATTTGGGCTGGGAGGGGGGATTTGGAAAGGGAGAGGATTTGAGCTGGGAGGGGGGATTTGGGGAGGGAGAGGATTTGGGGAGGGAGAGGATTTGGGCTGGGAGGGGGGATTTGGGGAGGGAGAGGATTTGGGCTGGGAGGGGGGATTTGGGGAGGGAGAGGATTTGGGCTGGGATGGGGGATTTGGGGAGGGAGAGGATTTGAGCTGGGAGGGGGGATTTGGGGAGGGAGAGGATTTGGGGAGGAAGAGCATTTGGGCTGGGAGGGGGGATTTGGTGAGGGAGAGGATTTGGGCTGGGAGGGGGGGATTTGGGGAGGGAGAGGATTTGAGCTGGGAGGGGGGATTTTTATTTGGGGAGAATTTAGCTTGCAAAGGGAATTTATGCTTAGGGGGTAAGTGTGAAGATTAGTGCTCACATTTTTGGGGGGGAGGGATGGGATATTTTCTGACACATAATGCCTATTTTTTTTTGGGGGGGGGGTCACCATTTGGTGCAGACTTTACCCAGGATCTCTAAGCTCTGAAAAGCAGGGGCGGGGAGCTGAAGTTACATCAGTGGGGAGAATTCTGGGAGCTGATTGGAGGGACACACACACACACACACACACGAAAACAGTGGAGGCTGTCAATCACAGGCTGTGTGCTGGAGCTCCCTCCCCTGTCACCATTTATCTCTTGGTGTCAGGAAAACATGTCAGAATTGATTCATGCAGATAGCAGAGGAAGGAGGCAGCAGACAGAAATGACACTCGGTGCTCTGGACTGAGACAAGGACACACTACAGAGGGATGTGCTTTGTTCATGTTTCATGTCTGAGGGTTACAATCACTTAACAGTCCAGTCACTCCGGGTGCAACTTGCCATTCCATGTGACTTGTAATTCGCATGCAAAGTCGCACACTGTTGTCCGCAATTAAAGCGATGATATCGGTGCGATTCCGACTTGCAGATGTCTTGGAAGTCACATTGGTGTGACGGGGGGGGGGGGGGGGTAATGCATTTCATTGGATTCTTGCAGCTCCCCGTCACATGACGCCATCGATCTCTAAGAAGATATGAAGAATGTTCGTTGTATCTCCCTGCAGTGACGTTCAATCCTTGCTCCTCGGGGTCCCGGGCTCTCTACTCCCCCGATGACACCCGGATCCGAGTCTTCCCGGATGGAAAGGTGTCAGTGAAGAGGCAGATCACCCTCCATGATGGATCCGTCACCTTCGTGCTGAACGCCTGGGTCAGCGCTGGGCAGAAATACTCCACGACGGTGTCTGTGAGGAACGAGAGGGAAGAGCAGGTACCCCAACCTTCGACCTGAGAGTTCACCATAGGGAATGCGGGGTCCAGGGAGAGCGGATATAGGGAATGCGGGGTCCGGGGAGAGCGGATATAGTGAATGCGGGGTCCGGGGAGAGCGGATATAGTGAATGCGGGGTCCGGGGAGAGCGGATATGGTGAATGCGGGGTCCGGGGAGAGCGGATATGGTGAATGCGGGGTCCGGGGAGAGCGGATATAGTGAATGCGGGGTCCGGGGAGAGCGGATATAGTGAATGCGGGGTCCGGGGAGAGCAGATATAGTGAATGCGGGGTCCGGGGAGAGCGGATATAGTGAATGCGGGGTCCGGGGAGAGCGGATATAGTGAATGCGGGGTCCGGGGAGAGCGGATATAGTGAATGCGGGGTCCGGGGAGAGCGGATATAGTGAATGCGGGGTCCGGGGAGAGGGGATATAGTGAATGCGGGGTCCGGGGAGAGCGGATATAGTGAATGCGGGGTCCGGGGAGAGCGGATACAGTGAATGCGGGGTCCGGGGAGAGCGGATATAGTGAATGCGGGGTCCGGGGAGAGCGGATATAGTGAATGCGGGGTCCGGGGAGAGTAGATATAGGGAATGCGGGGTCTGGGGAGAGCGGATATAGTGAATGCGGGGTCCGGGGAGAGCGGATATAGTGAATGCGGGGTCCGGGGAGAGCGGATATAGTGAATGCGGGGTCCGGGGAGAGCGGATATAGTGAATGCGGGGTCCGGGGAGAGCGGATATAGTGAATGCGGGGTCCGGGGAGAGCGGATATAGTGAATGCGGGGTCCGGGGAGAGGGGATACAGTGAATGCGGGGTCCGGGGAGAGCGGATATAGTGAATGCGGGGTCCGGGGAGAGCGGATATAGTGAATGCAGGGTCCGGGGTCCGGGGAGAGCGGATACAGTGAATGCGGGGTCCGGGGAGAGCGGATATAGGGAATGCGGGGTCCGGGGAGAGCGGATATAGGGAATGCGGGGTCCGGGGAGAGGGGATATATATATATATGTGTGTGTATATACCCCTAGTATATTAATGTGAGTTCGGGACCTTAGATTGTACGCTCCTCGGGGGCGGGGCTTGATGTGGATGTACAATATATAAGTACCTGTAATAAATAATAATCCACTTCATTCTAGAGTCCCATCCCCCCACGCAGCACCCCATGTCCGGTCCTCAGAAGCCATACTAGGGTCCTACTAAAGGAGAACTCCGCTGTACAGTCTGAATGCTTCCTCCCATCCACAGACAGCCCACGCGGTCCGGTCTCCTCCTGTAGCAGGAAGTGACACGTGCGGAGGAAGGCGCACAGCGAGTGTTAACCCCTTGCTACACCAATGAGGGGCTCTTTGTCTTGACAGAATATTTCTTCAGTCTCCCGACTACTAATGTGTTACTTTCCAGGGGCCCCAGCGGCTCCTCATGGCCAGTAATGGCAGCACGTGGTCCATCACATGACAGAGAATCAATTCTCTTCCTTCTCTTCCTTCCTACAGGAAACGCCGCAATTGTTGAAGAGGCAGAAAAGAGATTGGTCGATCCCTCCGGTGGCATTCCCTGAGAATGATAGGGGGCCGTTCCCTAAACGCATCAATCAGGTAAGGGGGGGAGGGGAGGGGGGGCAGGACAATGGGTGAGGATAGGGGGCCGTTCCCTAAATGCATCATCCAGGTAAGGGGGGGGGGACAGGACAATGGAAAGGCCGGCTTGTCTTCACATGTAGTAGAGGCAGAAATATGGGGACCCCCCCCCCCATGTCTTCATCTCAGTGTCCCCAGTGAAGGGACTTCCAACGCTCCGCCAATCAAAGACATATAGAGGATTGGGTGCCCCAGTATAGGGGGGGGGGGCAATGTGACTCCAATCAGAGTGGTCAAGTTGGCCACACATGCCACATGCTTATTGTCCGATATCACTCGGGGTCCGTCCTCCTCCACGCTGTGCGATTCCCTCGGGGTCCGTCCTCCTCCACGCTGTGCGATTCCCTCGGGGTCCGTCCTCCTCCACGCTGTGCGATTCCCTCGGGGTCCGTCCTCCTCCACGCTGTGCGATTCCCTCGGGGTCCGTCCTCCTCCACGCTGTGCGATTCCCTCGGGGTCCGTCCTCCTCCACGCTGTGCGATTCCCTCGGGGTCCGTCCTCCTCCACGCTGTGCTTATCGCCGTGCCCCTTATCACAGTGCCCCTTATCACAGTGCCCCTTATCACAGTGCTCCTTATCACAGTGTGCATTATCACAGTGCCCCTTATCACAGTGCCCCTTATCACAGTGCCCCTTATCACAGTGCCCCTTATCACAGTGCCCCTTATCACCGTGCTCCTTATCAAACTGCCCCTTATCACAGTGCCCCTTATCACAGTGCCCCTTATCACAGTGCCCCTTATCACAGTGCCCCTTATCACAGTGCTCCTTATCACAGTGCTCCTTATCACAGTGTGCATTATCACAGTGCTCCTTATCACAGTGCCCCTTATCACAGTGCCCCTTATCACAGTGCCCCTTATCACCGTGCTCCTTATCAAACTGCCCCTTATCACAGTGCTCCTTATCACAGTGCCCCTTATCACAGTGCCCCTTATCACAGTGCCCCTTATCACCGTGCTCCTTATCACAGTGCCCCTTATCACAGTGCCCCTTATCACAGTGCCCCTTATCACAGTGCCCCTTATCACAGTGCCCCTTATCACCGTGCCCCTTATCACAGTGCTCCTTATCACAGTGCTCCTTATCACAGTGCTCCTTATCACAGTGCCCCTTATCACAGTGCCCCTTATCACAGTGCCCCTTATCACAGTGCCCCTTATCACAGTGCTCCTTATCACACTGCCCCTTATCACAGTGCCCCTTATCACAGTGCCCCTTATCACAGTGCTCCTTATCACAGTGCCCCTTATCACAGTGCCCCTTATCCCCGTGCCCCTTATCACAGTGCCCCTTATCACAGTGCCCCTTATCACAGTGCTCCTTATCACAGTGCTCCTTATCACAGTGCCCCTTATCACCGTGCCCCTTATCACCGTGCCCCTTATCACCGTGCCCCTTATCACCGTGCCCCTTATCACCGTGCCCCTTATCACCGTGCCCCTTATCACCGTGCCCCTTATCACCGTGCCCCTTATCACCGTGCCCCTTATCACCGTGCCCCTTATCACCGTGCCCCTTATCACCGTGCCCCTTATCACAGTGCCCCTTATCACAGTGCTCCTTATCACCGTGCTCCTTATCACCGTGCCCCTTATCACCGTGCCCCTTATCACCGTGCCCCTTATCACCGTGCCCCTTATCACAGTGCCCCTTATCACAGTGCCCCTTATCACAGTGCCCCTTATCACCGTGCCCCTTATCACAGTGCTCCTTATCACCGTGCGCATTATCACCGTGCTCCTTCTCACAGTGCCCCTTATCACCGTGCTCCTTATCACAGTGCTCCTTATCACAGTGCTCCTTATCACAGTGCCCCTTATCCCCGTGCTCCTTATCACAGTGCTCCTTATCACAGTGCCCCTTATCACAGTGCCCCTTATCACAGTGCCCCTTATCACAGTGCCCCTTATCACAGTGCTCCTTATCACAGTGCGCATTATCACAGTGCTCCTTATCACAGTGCCCCTTATCACAGTGCCCCTTATCACAGTGCCCCTTATCACAGTGCCCCTTATCACCGTGCTCCTTATCACAGTGCCCCTTATCACAGTGCCCCTTATCACAGTGCCCCTTATCACAGTGCCCCTTATCACCGTGCCCCTTATCACAGTGCTCCTTATCACAGTGCTCCTTATCACAGTGCCCCTTATCACAGTGCCCCTTATCACAGTGCCCCTTATCACAGTGCCCCTTATCACAGTGCTCCTTATCACAGTGCCCCTTATCACAGTGCCCCTTATCCCCGTGCCCCTTATCACAGTGCCCCTTATCACAGTGCTCCTTATCACAGTGCTCCTTATCACAGTGCCCCTTATCACCGTGCCCCTTATCACCGTGCCCCTTATCACCGTGCTCCTTATCACCGTGCCCCTTATCACCGTGCCCCTTATCACCGTGCCCCTTATCACCGTGCCCCTTATCACCGTGCCCCTTATCACAGTGCCCCTTATCACAGTGCTCCTTATCACAGTGCCCCTTATCACCGTGCCCCTTATCACCGTGCCCCTTATCACCGTGCCCCTTATCACCGTGCCCCTTATCACCGTGCCCCTTATCACCGTGCCCCTTATCACAGTGCTCCTTATCACACTGCCCCTTATCACCGTGCCCCTTATCACAGTGCTCCTTATCACAGTGCCCCTTATCACAGTGCTCCTTATCACAGTGCTCCTTATCACAGTGCCCCTTATCACAGTACCCCTTATCACAGTGCCCCTTATCACAGTGCCCCTTATCACAGTGCCCCTTATCACAGTGCCCCTTATCCCCGTGCTCCTTATCCCCGTGCTCCTTATCACAGTGCCCCTTGTCGCCGTGCCCCTTGTCGCCGTGCCCCTTGTCGCCGTGCCCCTTGTCGGCGCGCCCCTTGTCACCGCGCCCCTTGTCACCGCGCCCCTTGTCACCGCGCCCCTTGTCATCGCGCCCCTTGTCACCGCGCCCCTTGTCACCGCGCCCCTTGTCACAGTGCCCCTTATCACAGTGCCCCTTATCACCGTGCCCCTTATCACCGTGCCCCTTATCACAGTGCTCCTTATCACACTGCCCCTTATCACAGTGCCCTTTATCACACTGCCCCCTTCTTTTCCAGCCTCCCCTGCATCGTCCTATCAGGGCAAGGGCACTTGCCAGCCTGGCGGTCCTCTCCCGGGACTCCTGCCAGGACCGGTATCACCCTTACAGCGGGAAAGGTGAGAGCTGCTGCAGATCTGGATGGAGGGTGAGAGCTGCCAGACTTATGTTAACAAGCAGGGAATTACCGCCCCCCGCCCGCTGTTAGGATGATACCAGCGTGAGGCGGGGGACCCGGGAAGAGGACACACAACTGTGAAGTGGCACAGCTGCTGTCTGGACAGGACTGTTGCTTGGTCCAGGTCTGGACCGCGGTCCGCCATTTAGTGGTCATTGCTGTAGAACATGTGCTCTGCTTAGGGGGCTTCACAGATGCAGCAACAATAGACCACCACGCTAAAAACGGATCCCCCAGCAGCCAACATCAATAGACTGTCCAGCACCCCCCCCCCCCCCCCCCCGCACCCCCCCGCACCCCTTGTCATCACACTCAGTGCTGGAGGTGAGAGAACTGCATTGGAAGTATTTGTGAGAGACGTGACACAAGCATATTGTAACTTCCATTTACGTGATTTTATTGCGGTTTTACAGAAGGAAACCCAACGCTGCTTCTGCCAGTCATGTCAGCTAGTTGTTGGATAACCGTCAGCAGGGCAGCAGGAACAGTTTAGGGACAAATCCTGGTTCAACTTCACCGTTTTCTCAATTTCCAGGTTCGTTCGTCTGAAAGCGCAAAAACCAAGAATATTAAATACTCCATAAGTGGAGAAGGAGCCGACAAGCCCCCGGTTGGGGTCTTCACCATGGAGGCCAACACCGGAAACCTCATGGTTACCCAGCCTCTGGACAGGGAGAAGAAGGAGAAGTACCAGGTGAGGACTCGTCATTGGCTGCCGCGTCTTCCCTCATCCAATAAAAAGCTTTGTGGAAATGCAATCATGAATTGTTACATCTGAGAATAAATCCATATGGTGGGGGATGGGGGCAGGGTGGGGGATAGGGGCAGGAGGGGGGCAGGATGGGGGATGGGGGCAGGATGGGGGATGGGGGCAGGAGGGGGGCAAAATGGGGTGCGGGGGATGGGGGCAGGAGGGGGGCAAGATGGGGGATGGGGGCAGGAGGGGGGCAGGATGGAGGATGGGGGCAGGGTGGGGGATAGGGGCAGGAGGGGGGCAGGGTGGGGGATAGGGGCAGGAGGGGGGATGGGGGCAGGAGGGGGGCAGGGTGGGGGATAGTGGCAGGAGGGGGGATGGGGGCAGGAGGGGGGCAGGATGGGGAATGGGGGCAGGATGGGGGATAGGGGTAGGAGGGGGGCAGGATGGGGGCAGGGTGGGCCATCTCCCTTTACTCGTGGTACACAATCTGTGGCCAATAGACATTTTATTTGTGTTTTAGGAGCTGAAAGAAGAATCTCATATCAGTGGCCCCATAGTAGAAATACTGCTACAGGGCTGCAGGGCTGCGCAAAATCATGTGTGTGTATATATATATATATATGTGTGTGTGTATGTACAGTGGGGATGGAAAGTTTGGGCACCCCAGCTAAAAATGTGTATTAATGTGCATAAAGAAGCCAAGGAAAGATGGAAAAATCTCCAAAAGGCATCAAATTACAGATTAGACATTCTTATAATATGTCAACAAAAGTTAGATTTTATTTCCATCATTTACACTTTCAAAATAACACAAAACAAAAAAATGGCGTCTGCAAAAGTTTGGGCCCCCTGCAGAATTTATAGCATGCACTGCCCCCTTTGCCAAGCTGAGACCTGCCAGTGTCATGGATTGTTCTCAATCATCGTCTGGGAAGACCAGGTGATGTCAATCTCAAAGGTTTTAAATGCCCCGACTCATCTGACCTTGCCCCAACAATCAGCACCATGGCTTCTTCTAAGCAGTTGTCTAGAAAACTGAAACTGAAAATAGTTGACGCTCACAAAGCTGGAGAAGGCTATAAGAAGATAGCAAAGCGTTTTCAGATGTCAATATCCTCTGTTCGGAATGTAATTAAGAAATGGCAGTCAACAGGAACAGTGGAAGTTAAAGCAAGATCTGGAAGACCAAGAAAAATATCAGACAGAACAGCTCGCAGGATTGTGAGAAAAACAATTCAAAACCCACGTTTGACGGCACGATCCCTCCAGAACGATCTGGCAGACACTGGAGTTGTGGTCACTATTCCACTATAAAGAGATACTTGTACAAATATGGGCTTCATGGAAGAGTCATCAGAAGAAAACCTCTTCTACGTCCTCACCACAAAAATCATCGTTTGAGTTTGCAAATGAACATATAGACAAGCCGGATGCATTTTGGAAACAAGTTCTGTGGACCGATGAGGTTAAATTTGAACTTTTTGGCCAGAATGAGCAAAAGTACGTTTGGAGAAGAAGGGGCACAGAATTGAATGAAAAGAACCTCTGTCCAACTGTGAAGCATGGGGTTGGGTCAATCATGCTTTGGGGTTGTGTTGCAGCCAGTGGAACAGGGAACATCTCACCAGTAGAAGGAAAAATGGATTCAATAAAATTTCAGCAAATTTTGGATGGTAACTTGATGCCATCTGTGAAAAAGCTGAAGTTAAAGAGAGGATGGCTTCTACAAATGGATAATGATCCTAAACACACCTCGAAATCCACGGGGGATTACATCAAGAGGCGTAAACTGAAGGTTTTGCCATGGCCTTCACAATCTCCTGACCTCAACATCATTGAAAATCTATGGATAGACATTCAAAGAGCCGTGCGTGACAGACAGCCCAGAAATCTCAGAGAACTGGAAGACTTTTGTAAGGAAGAATGGGCAAAGATACCTC